>NC_091068.1:30365708-30666744 GCF_000393655.2 Nicotiana sylvestris
AGGACATGCAAAATAAGTCAAACATAAGAACACATGAGAAGGACATGTGAGGTAGAAAAGAGAACATAAAAACATAGCATAGACAGATTCACACAAAGAGAAGAAGAAGAGGAGTCAGAAAATGTTTTAAAACCTTTTTAGAGACTCTAAATCGAAGAGAAGTAATTTTTGAAAGAAAATTAGGGAACACGTTTAAGAACTCAAGTAGAGCACAGACATAGCATAGATATAAGAAAACAACCGGAGAAAAACCTCAAATAGTTTAAGGTTTCAGAGAAACCCTAGAAACGAGAAAAGCTTGGAAGAAGGTCCGATCTTGAGTCGGAGAGGTCAGAAATAGGCTTCTTATGGTTGAATACGCCGGAGCCAGGCCGGAGAGGCCATAGAACCTTGGATCTGTAGAGATCTGAAAAGACACCATCGAGGTCGGACCTCGAAACTTCGAACACCCAGGGTTTAATGGTGGAGGAGGGTGAGTATAGACCATCCATGGCCTGAGAAGCCATGCGTTCTGGTGAGATTGCGGTTGAAGGGGGTGAGAGAGGCTAGGGTTTCAGGAACCTTCGAGAGAGTTTGAGAGAAGGAGAGTATTCAAAGGCGGCTGAGATATGGAAATGAGGAGATTAGGGTAGGGTTAGTGAATTATAAAAGGTAAGGGGTAATCGTGGCCGTTAATCTAAATGATCAACGGCTTGGATTGAAAGAAAGGGTCAGGCGGGTTAATTGGTTGGGTCGGGGATCGGGTTAGATTAGAATTGGGCCGGTCCAATTGAATTTGAAAATTGGGTCAATTAGGGGGGGTCAATTTGGCTATGATTGAAATAAAAATGGGCTAGATTTTAAATAGCCAGTTTTTCCCTTTTATTTTATAAATAAAATAGTAAAATAATTTTGAAAGTAAATTAAGAGTACTGGATCAGTTAATAATATATAAATATTGATTTAAAATTGTTGGAACCAATTTTATAATTATAAAAATGCTATTAAATCTTAAAGTAGGCTAAAATTGCAATTATATGCAATTTAGCTTTAAAATTACCAAATAAATTTGTAAAAATATATAAAAATTATATTAACTATATTTTGGTATAAATATGGGAAATAAAATAAATTATCCACCAAAATGATAATTTTGGAAATAATTATTGGTTTTTATACTGATAAAATGAGTAATAAATTGATTTTAAAAATCTTTAAAAATTGAAAAAAATATTAAAACACTTGGGCATGCTTATATATGCGTACTTATGTTATTTTGAAGGTATTTTGTATATATGAAAAAATATACAGGGAAAAATTGGGTATCAACACATGGCAGCCCAACAATAAGCCATGGTGACACGCTCCCATTTCCACTGGGGAATCTCAAGTCGCTTAAGCAAACCACCCGGTCGTTGATGCTCATACTTCATCTGCTGACAATTTAGGCACCAATCTACATACTCCACTATGTCTTTCTTAATTTACCTCCACCAATAGTGCTGCCACAAGTCCTGATATATCTTAGCGGCACCCGGATGAATGGAGTACCAGGAACAATGGG
The DNA here is from genome assembly GCF_000393655.2 of Nicotiana sylvestris. Lineage (NCBI taxonomy): Eukaryota > Viridiplantae > Streptophyta > Magnoliopsida > Solanales > Solanaceae > Nicotiana > Nicotiana sylvestris. The sequence continues at coordinate 30,367,252 of NC_091068.1, forward strand.
CCTCCCGAAGAATCAACTCATGCAAAACATCCATATTGGGCACATAAAATCAGCCATGCATCCGCAACACACCGTCATCCCTAATAGTAACCTCCATGGCATCGCCATGATGAACCGTGTCCTTGAAGACAAGCAAATGGAGGTCGTCATACTGATGCTCTCAGATACGATCATATATAGAAGACCGAGAAACCATGCAGGAAAGAACTCGATTGGGCTCCTAAACATCCAATATAACAAAGTTGGCTAAGGCCTGAACATCAAATTCTTGGGGTCTAATTTTTACTTTTCAAATTGTTCGTCATTTGCACATTCCTACAAAGAATTATTACCTTTTTACTGAAAGGTAATAGAGCAACCATGTAGCTATATGATCCGTGCATATTAGCTACACAACATGTGTAGCTAATTCCAACAAATTTCCAAAGACCCATGAAACCTTTAAAAATTGGATCATGGAGAGAAGACATAAATCTTGGTAAAATTTTGGGTTCTAGAGAGAAGGTGTAACAACCAGCTCACTAGTGATATTAATTGATTTTTTCTTCTAGCCCTCACATTTTTAAAATGTGTCACTAGAGAATAAGGCTTGTTTTCTTATATACTAAGTATCCCTCTCGTGTTTTGCCAATGTAGAATTCATTTGGAATTTCACATAGAATCCCCCTCTTTGGAAGTCGGCTAGCGTCTCTGATGAGATTTGCCTTACCACTTTCTAAAAATATTGGATTTGCCTAAACTCAATTGACCACTGCGGTTTTTTTTATCATTGGCCAAGGTTACACATAAAGTGGCTCTGATACGACATCCATTTAGATTGAAGAGGGCAAAATTAAATATAATGATCTATATAAGTGATATTAATTAGTTGAAGATATATTTTAATCATATTAGTACGTTTACTTGAGGTCCTATATATGTTTTCTAGGAACATTTTAATCCTACCATAAATTATTATGTAAATAGAAAATATAGAGATTTTTTAGTACTTTTTATTTTCTTTGTATAATGTTGGCTGAATTCAAATGGAAAAATATAATTTGTAAGTATATTAACATAATTGTTAACTATATTAGAAGGATGATAAGCTAGGAAGAGAAATAAGGATGAACAGATACACTACTGATGGCAATGTTGAGAGAGAAAATATGTAAAGCTATTCTCATGAATCAAATATCTAATGTGCATAACTTTTACATATATACGGTAGTTTTTCACTATCTAATCCAGCTGGCATATATCGTCCGAATGAGAAAGTAAGGTGGTTAACTTAAACTGTCTAACTAATAGCTAACCATAGTAAACTTAGAGCTGACTAGAGTTAAGGAACTCTAGTACAATTAGTGATCTCCTTTACTGTAAGGCCCCGTAAAATTTCGCCAAAGAATTTAAGATTTTGTGGTACCGAGGTAGGCTAATGTGTATGAAGGTAGTAGTTAAGCTTGCCATGGTACACACTTTTTGGGTTGATGAATGCACTTAGGAGTTTATGAAAAATTTTGGCAGAAGAAGGTGATTCTGTGGTCAAGATTGCGACAGCAAAACCGTTTCGCAGGCCGCATATCCATCGCGGAGTTGAGCAGAAAATTTGTTGAATTTTGAAGGTCATTTCTGCAGTTCATTATTGGACCGCATATCCATTTCGCGATTCGCACTTCCGTCGCAAAGTTATCATGAAGAAATTTGGAGGGTGATTCTGCGGTCCATTTCGCGGCTGCAGAACTGGTATACAGACTGCAGACCTGGCCGCAAACTGGTCCAGGCCAACCCAGTTTTTGGCCTAACTTTTGTGGTCCATTCAGCGGGCCGTATATCTATTATGCGGTCTACTCTGCAACCGCAGAGTTGAGTTTAGAGGATCCATTTTCTATTTTATAACCCGACCCCATTTTGATTAATTGTCTTTAGGGATTATTTTGAAGCAAATATCTGATGTTTTAGAGAGAAGTGAGAGTATCTTAGAGAGAGAGGGAGAATACTCAGCCATTATAATCATCCATCCTTGCCCAATCTTGAAGATTCAAGGGAATCACTCACTAGGCCATCACCTATTCGGGTAATACCTTGTTCTATAACCTTCATACAATTGTTATGGGTTTAAGCATGTTATGGAGTTGGAGATAGGTCGTGCATGTGAAAATATGTGGTAGCATGTGGGATTATTGAATTTGGGTAGTTTCTTGTTGAAATTGGTTGAGGGAGGAATGCATTACCATTGTAGAGCTTTCTAGTCAATTTTGCATAGTAGGTGTTTGACAAAATTCTCTAGAGAGTTTTACCATGAGAATCCTTCTAATTAGTATCCGATTTTCGCTATCTTCCTATAGATTGATATTTCTAGAAGTATTGGGATGTTGTAGTAACTTAAAAGGAAATCTCGATAAAGGTATGTTGGCTAAACTTCTCTCGTAGAATTGAATTCCACGATGTTTCCGTAAGTTTCAAGTATGGTTGGCCAGGTTCCTAATTTTCATATTCTGAGTCGTTCCTAATAGAGTCGATTATCCGAAGTACGCATTGTGTTGAAAGATGTATGTACTCAAAATGTGTTTCAATTGTTCCTATCCTATTATGACCTCTTCGAGAATGTGTTCAAGTATGGTTTATGTATTAAAATGCTATGACTTCAATTTCTGTTTCAAATGAAGTCTATTATGCTTAACCTAGAAAGAAAATTCAATGTGCTTAAGACTCATATTGCTTATATCCACATTTAAAGTCTTGGTCCCAAATTCTCTTGTTGTTGATACTCTACGAGGATGCTTGAAAGTGAAAGAAGTGAACATGAGATCTATAATGTGGTCATTGTGCCAAGAATGAAAGCTATACTTGGGGCCAACAGTACCAATGAAATGATGTATGAAAGATTATGAAATGAGCCTTGATTCAACTGTTCCAAATCGACTCCGAAAAATAGATTTGCCTAGAAGCTTATGTACTCAAGTCATGTTCAAATGTGGTTGTTTTGAACTAATGCCTATGATTCGAACCACTATTGTTGTCATAAATAACCATGTTATGCTAAGTACTTCCAATGTGTTTTGAGTTTATACATATTCATGAGTTAAAATTGTGTATTGCCCTTTTGGGGAAGAATATGACAAGAATAAATGGTGTGTCACTCGTTTATGATTTTTAACTTGTGCTTTGATTTCCAATTATTTTTGCTCCATTTCTGTGGAAAGAAATCCATTATGTTTAAATCATTCATTACTAATGAACTTAGAGTTATGATTTTCAGAATATTCTATATGTTGATATTTATGATGATGACCCTTGAAAGTAAAGAAATAAAAATGTGGAATATGAGATATGGAAATCGTGCCATGAATGAAGAATCATATGTAAGGCCAAGAGAGCAAATGAATTGATGATGTTATGAGTGGTTGAAAGTACCAATGAAGCTATAAATGGTGTGAAAGTGTACGAGGTGAATGTATTTGTATTTCTGTTTCCTTTATATGGAAAATAAACATGTTTTTGGGAGTATCGTTAGCCACCGAGGAAGGGTAGGTTGAAATAACCCAAACCCGAAACTACATGTGCCGGTGTAGGTGTGATTGAGGGATAAATACTCATACTGATGTGATGAGATTATTTCCCTTAATTGTAATGAGATTATTCTCCTTAATTGGGATGAGATGATTACTAGCGGAATATGATGTCGACCCACACGACATTGTGGTGAGACGGCTTAGCCGATCGGGCTGAGATCCGACGCCATACTACGCACATGGTGGTGTTGTGATTGGATGTCTCTGATGATATGGCTTAGCCGATCGGGCCGAGATTGGACTCTGTGCTAAAAACACGATGGTATATTAGTGCTAAAGATCTCCTAACTTAAAATTAATAATCTTTACTTGGAAAAAAAAAGGTTATCTTCTTCTTAACTTGATGCTTTTATATTGTTTGAGGCTCTTATCGATCATATGTTGTTTCCCCTTGTACTATTACTAAATTCTTTGAGCGGATATTTAGCCTTACATACTAGTACTATTCCATATATACTAAAGTCCCTTTTGTCGGGGGCGCTGCAACTTTAATGGATGCAGATAGTTCGTCAGCGGGCAGCTTTGATCCTCATTAGCAGTTACCCTCTACTCAGAAAGTTTTGATGAGCCCTATTCTGTTCAAGGACTTATGTCACTTGATATTGTACAAAGTGTTTTGAAGTATAACCGGGTCTTATCGCCGACACTTCCATACAACTCTTCTGTCGTACTTAGAGGCTTCGTAGATATAGTATGGGTTGTATATTAGTGTTGGGAAAGTCAAACTATTAATGTTGTATTTGTATCATATGTTCCACTTCAAACTATGAACGTGTAATGTATTTTGAGACTTATAAATGAAGTAACTAATGGTAATGAAGTTGTGTTATTCACATGACCTTTTTTATTGTCTAATTAATGGAAATGCACCTTCACTTTATTCATGGGTAAGTTCGGGTAGAAGGTATTTAATAGGCTTGCTTGACTGGGGTATCTCAGTTGAGTATTGGTCGCACTCCCCGAGGTCAGGCGTGACATTTACATCTCCTCCCCCCCCCCCCCCAAAAGCTAGAGGATATGAAGATGTTGTTTATCCCTAGTTTGGAAAGTAGGTAATTGTGTTGAACCATAGTGAGAACATCTGCTTGTTGTTCACAAGAAGTCAAATGAAGAAGGTGAACAAGCCCATGTTTCACTTTCTCTAGAATGAAGCCCATGCTCGTGGAACATAAGATTTGCAGTAATCTGAATGGCATATTTGCTATCACAAAATGCATACTTTTTCTGGTGCATCAAGATACCATCTTTGCTTCTGGAAATTCAATGCCAAGAAAGTACTTCAGCTCCCTGAGATCCTTAATCTTGAATCTTTGTTGCAGGAAGTCTTTTATTGTCTAAATCAATGATTTATCCTCCCTGGTAATTAACATATCATCAACATAAACAAGAACTACTAAAATCTTCCCATTTAGCTATTTAGTAAATAAAGAATAGTCGAGCTGACTCTGAACAAAACCAAAAGATAATAAGGCAATTGTGAGTTGGATATTCCATTGTCGATATGCTTGTTTGTGTCCATATGGTGATTTGAGTAATCTGCACACTTGCATCTTCCCTTGTTTGTGATTGAATCCTTGAGGCAAAGTCATGTAAACTTCTTCATTAACTTCACCCTGTAGAAATCATTATAAACATCTATTTGATGAATGTTCCAATTTTTGGCTGCAGCTAGAGAGATGATAGCTTTGACAGTCACCATTTTCACAATGGGTGAGAAAGTTTCTTGGTCATCCAACCCCTCCTGTTGGCTATATCCTTTGGCTACAAGTCTAGTCTTGAATCTTCAAACTTCCCTTGTGGCCTTGTACTTAATTTTGTAAATGCACGTACAATCAATTGTTTTTTTTCCCTCTGGCAGTGGGATAATCAAAATTTGATTTTCTTCAAATGCTTTAATCTCCGTCTGCATTGCATCAATTCATATTGGATCTTTATATGCTTGAGCATATGTCTGAGGTTCTGTTTCGGCTGAGAATCTTGTAAGAAAACTCTTGTACTTAACTGAGAGTTGATCATAGTTTAGCACATCTGAAATAGGATATAAACAGGTCTAGGCTGCAGGTTTATGAGTTGGAACAGCATAGTCTTTCAACCATATAGGAGAATTTAAAGGTCTGCTGGACCTTCTTAAGGTAAGTTCAAGTGGAGAGGAACTTTTAGAGGATTCCACAACTGGTGAACTAGTATGTTGATGGTACTGGTGATAATAATTCATCAGCTGGAGGACTAACCAAAGCAGGCTCGAGAACAGAAACTTCATTATCAATTGGCACCCTAGGTGGAGATAGACTGATAATATTTGAGTGTTCGAAAGAAAAGATAGACTCATGAAATACCACATTCCTACTAATGAGTACAACTTTTCTATCTAGATCAAGAATCTTATAGCATTTTTGAAACACACCATAACCACGCAAAATAGACTTGATGGCTCTAGGACTAAATTTGTCCTGCCTAGGTAATGTAGAAGTATAACATAGACACCCTATCACCCTTATATGAGACAAAGAGGGTGACTTGTGATACAATATTCCAAATGGTGACATATTCCCCAAGATTGTAGATGGAACTCTATTAATAACATAGACAGCTGCCTTAATACAGCATCCCCAAAACCTAGCAGGTAAGTTCCCTTGAAACTTAATGGCCCTTGCTATTCCAAGGATATGTCGATACCTCCTCTCTATCATTATATTTTGGTCTGGAGTATAGGGGCATGAACTCTAATGGATGATCGCATGAAATCTATACAAATCACCGGTTGAAAAACTCAAAATCATTATCTGACCGATATATCTTTATTTTGTATTCAAACTTATTCAAAATCGTAGTAATAAAAGATTTCAATAAACCAGAGACATCAGATTTAACTCTCATCATAAATGTCCAAGATCTAGATTGATTATCTACAATAGTAAGAAAATATCTCATTCCATCACAGGTAGGAACCTTATAAGGACTTCACACATCAAGATAAACCAATTGGAAAGATTCTACTGCTTTATTAGTATTACTTGGAAATGGAGCTCTATATAGTTTGTCAAGCTAAGGGACATATATCACAATGAGCTAAATGAAAATGAATCTTATTTTGAAAATCAGGAATTCGTCTCAAGATAGCCATTGGTACATGTCCCATCCTTTTGTGCCATACTGCTGATAACATTCATTTTCTGTACAGCTAGCCATGGATTTATTTTTCTTATCAACTATTGTCTGTTTTTGTGTCTGCAAGATCTACAAACCTCCATGTTTTTTTACCAATCACATTCAACTTCCAAGTGAAGATGTCCTGAATAAGACCTCTGTTACTGATGTCAGTGCTCACATGGCTACAAAACACATCTGATTCTAGTCTCTTTAGACATAGAGAGAAGATTGAATTTGAAATCCGGCGCACACAGGACATACAATCACTTCATCTCCTGTTAAAGAGCAATTTCCAACATGTGTAATTTGAGCAGAGTCACCATTTGGCATCTGCACTAGTCCTTTATTTCCTACTTTAAGACCATCCAATAATAAGTGCACATCACTAACATATGATTAGTAGCACCACTGTCTACTATCCATTTAGGAATAGAACTAGGTCCATGCAAAGTAAGGGAAATACCCGCCATGTGAGCACTGACATCAGTAACAGAGGTCTTATTCAGCATGTTGAGAATCTGATTATACTGCTCTTGAGTGAACATTGCGGGCGGAGAAAGTGCAGAGTTATTGCCCTGTGTAGATTTAGCTCCTTATGCCAAGTTACCGCTTATTACAACTCCTTTCTTCTTGCCTTTCAAATCAGCAAAATAACCAATGAGCTTATAGTAGTTCTCTTTGAGGTGCCCCTTTAAGTTGCAGTAATCACAACGCATGAGTTTAAAGCAGTTGTCTCTGGAGTGACCACGCACATGAAAAATTACACTCAACACTGTAAATCCTTCTCTGTCAAACATCTCTCTATGGTTGAAGATGTTCTTGGGCCATCATAGAAACATAGTTAGGGTAGACAATGTTCTGACCTATATTTTCAAAGTGAATAGAGCAGTAGGATCTAGATTGTTATTAATAGTATAATTGCCACCTACAATAATGTTTTGACTCTCATCCTGTAAGATCATGGCATATGCCTGGATGACAGTAGGCACTTTTGATTTCATTAGGATTTGACTACGAGCTTGATTATACCCACCATTGAGTCCCACTAGAAATTATCATAGACATTGATACAGCACCTGATCATAAAACGTCTTCGATTCAGGTCAATCGCAAGGAGGAGGAACTACAATGGAGTCACATTCATCCCATAGATCCATCTTTGAGTAATATACTGAGACTGAAGATGTCCCCTGCGTAAGAGTGAAATCTCCTTGTGAAGGTAGTACATGCGCGAAGCATTTACTTTGTCAAAGCGCTCACGCAAGTCCAACCAGATTGCATGTGCACTGGAACGAAACAACACGCCACTAAGTAAATTGTGATTGACGTTGTGCATAATTCAGGACTTAACAATCGCATTACACTTATTCCAAAGGTTTGTAAATTTATCACAGTAAGTAGCACGAGTGATGGATCCAACGACAAGGCCAAGTTTATTTTTGGTCAACAACGAAACTTCCATAGCCTGACTCCACATGTTGTAATTTTCCACTCCAATAAGCTGAAATCCAAGCGATAATGATCCTGGTGCATCGGAAGGATGTAGATACAGTAGGTGATCATGATCCACCAATTCTAGTGTCGTCATCTCCCCCCATGAAATTAGGGTTCCGATGAAGAAAAATTAGAGTTCTGATTAGAGAGAACAATGGCAAATCCCCCGGTTTTCAACCAACCACAGTGAAAACCCCTCGATTCAATCGATTAATGCTCTAATACCATGTTAACTATCATCAATTAGAAGGCAGTTAAGCTAGCAAGAGAAATGAGGATGAACAGATACACTGCGAGAAGACAACGTAGACTGAGAAAATCTGTAAAGCTATCTTCATGAATCACATATCTGATATGTCCAACTTTACATGTATACAATAGTTTTTCACTATCTAATCCAGCTGGCATATATCGTCTAAGTGAGCAAGTAAGGCGGTTAACTTAAATTGTCTAACCAATAGGTAACTGTTAGACCCTTGACAAAGCTGATCGGCAAGCGGCACGGCAGTGGCGAGGATTTTGGCATGATGGCCTTGCCATTGGCCTATGTGCAGGGGGAAATCAACATGCAAGACAATGCGGGTGTTGTCGGTGGCAACAAACTGTTGCTAAGGCAAGTGGGACGGACTACACTTGTATTTGAGGGCTAAGGTGTGACGGACTACGCCAAAACAAGAGTGGGATGCGTACAAGCAAAGGCCAAGACCTTGACGGAACAAGGCGGGCTGGATGGGAGCTTGACAAGGCAAAACGGGAAAGACCTCAGCGCTAAAGTGAGGCAGCTTAGTGCCAAGGCAGTGGCATTGGCGATGTGATATTGCCACGGCTTAGGTGGGCGGGCTGGCACCTAAGTTACTTGTGGGCAAACGACTTGGCAAAGGGAAGGGCATCATGGCTTGGTGACTTGATGCTAAAATCAGCTTGGCATTGGCAAAAGGCAGACTTGATCAAGTAGGGGCGACTTGACAAGGACAAGCAACTGTGGCAGCGGATAGGCGTGTGGCTAAGTCAGGGGTGACGAGTTGTGGCGATGGCATTGAGCGGAGGCAGTGTCAAAGGCTAAGGCTGGGCGCAAAGCCAGCCTTGGGCGTGCAGTAGCTGGCCAAGAAACGCGCAAATGCAGCGCACATGGAGTGGTTTTCAAGTGTGCTGTGCACATTCCATGCAGTTGGCGGTTACAACTGCCTTTGTCCAAGAGTTGCTGATTATAGGCTAAGTCTATGCACGTTTTTAGGCATGTTCTAGACATGTCCTACACGTTTTGATCATGGGAATCATGTCCTATCAGTTGGGGGATGTCAACTGAAATAAGAAATCAGTTTTGGGCTGACTACACTATATATATGTGTGCTAGCAGCCTTAAAAAGGGGCTAAGTACCTAGGGAGGGAAATGGACTGAAAGATAGGCATAGGTATGTCTATTTTATGGCTTGAGCATGGCAATATATGTGTCATTGCCTTGCCAAACGAGTGGCAGCACGAGCGGCCTTAGGTAGGGGCTTTTATAGGGCAGATTCGTGCAAGTGTCGGCTATTTTTGTTAGTTGGTGCCTGCCAAGGGTAGAATTTCCTTTGTAATTGATTTATTATAAAAGGTTGGGAAAGGATTCCCGTAAATCTGTGTGCCTTCGTATAGTTTTGTTGCCTTAAATTTATTCTAAGTGTTAAACCTCGAAAGCGAAAGAAAATTGGGTAAGGCTGAGGTCAAGTGGGGACTTGACTGCCCCACAGCGGGTAGTGTTTTCGGCGGACAGAAAACGCCGCTATGATAATTGGTATCAGAGCCAGGTTTGGTTCGTGACGAGGTCGAGATGGCCATGGACAAGACTACAAGACAGTGGGTCTGTGTTCTTGTTTGTGGAAGGGACTATCTTGGCTTAGAAATTCAGAAAAGGCAAGGAAGGCAGTGATGCAGAAATTTCAAGTTTGTGGGTGCCAAAAATCAGTGTGGGTTCTTTCAAATCAGTCAGTTGGCGTGCTGGATTTGGTGTGGGAAATGACGGGCAAGAAACGCAATGAGAAAACAAAAACGTTGCACTTGAGGGCAAGGACAACGTAATTCTCAAAAAGGTGTTGAACTTGTGATGTCTTTGCAAATGGCAGCATGTGTTGGGATCTATTCGACGAGGGCGTCGAATTCAACTGGTTGGGGTGGTTTGTTAGACCCTTGACAAAGCTGATCGACAAGTGGCACCGTAGTGGCGAGGATTTTGGCATGATGGCCTTGCCATTGGCCTATGTGCGGGGGAAAATCAACATGCAAGACATGAGGGTGTTGTCGGTGGCAACAAACTGTTGCTAAGGCAAGTGGGACGGACTACACTTGTATTTGAGGGCTAAGGTGTGACGGACTACGCCAAAACAAGAGTGGGCTGTGTACAAGCGAAGGCCAAGACCTTGACGGAACTAGGCGTGCTGGATGGGAGCTTGACAAGGCAAAACGAGAAAGACCTCGGCGCTAAAGTGAGGCAGCTTAGTGCCAACGTAGTGGCATTGGCAATGTGATATTGCCACGGCTTAGGTGGGCGGGCTGGCACCTAAGTTACTTGTGGGCAAACGACTTGGCAAAGGGAAGGGCATCATGGCTTGGTGACTTGATGCTAAAATCAGATTGGCATTGGCAAAAGGCAGACTTGATCAAGTAGGGGCGACTTGACAAGGACAAGCAACTGTGGCAGCGGACAGGCGTGCGGCTAAGTCAGGGGTGACGAGTTGTGGCGATGGCATTGAGCGAAGGCAGTGTCAAAGGCGAAGGCTGGGCGCAAAGCCAGCCTTGGGCGTGCAGTAGCTGGCCAACAAACGCGCACATGCAGCGCACATGGAGTGGTTTTCAAGTGTGCTGTGCACATGCCATGCAGTTGGCGGTTACAACTGCCTTTGTCCAAGAGTTGCTGATTATAGGCTAAGTCTATGCACGTTTTTAAGCATGTTCTAGACATGTCCTACACGTTTTGATCATGTCCTATCAGTTGGGGGATGTCAACTGAAATAGGAAATCAGTTTTGGGCTGACTACACTATATATATGTGTACTAGCAGCCTTAAAAAGGGGCTAAGTATCTAGGGAGGGAAATGGTCTGAAAGATAAGCATAGGGTTGTCTATTTTATGGCTTGAGCATGGCAAAATATGTGCCATTGCCTTGCCAAACGAGTGGCAGCACGAGCGGCCCTAGGCAGGGGCTTTTATAGGGCAGATTCGTGCAAGTGTCGGCTATTTTTGTGAGTTGGTGCCTGCCAAGGGTGGCAGCACCATGCCAAACTCGAGAATTTCCTTTGTAATTGATTTATTATAAAAGGTTGGGAAAGGGTTCCCGTAAATCTGTGTGTCTTCGTATAGTTTTGTTGCCTTAAATTTATTCTAAGTGTTAAACCTCGAAAGCGAAAGAAAATTGGGTAAGGCTGAGGTCAAGTGGGGACTTGACTGCCGCACAGCGGGTAGTGTTTTCGGCTGACAGAAAACGCCCCTGTGACAGTAACCATAGTAAACTTAGAGCTGACTAGAGTTAAGGAACTCTAGTACAATTAGTGATCACCTTCACAATAATTGACTTAACTTGTTCATAATTGAAATGTAGTAATTGCTTTCGAAAGGTTTAAGGACACCCCCCCCCCCCAACAATCTTATAGTCTTTATAATAATAGAACTGACAGCAAAGACCTAGTGATAATGGCTGAAGAAGCTTGGAGAATTTGCAAGTACCAAGAAAGAACAACGAATGGAGCTAGCCCTGCCCACAGCAAATGGATTGGCCTTTTGGTTTTGCACGACAGACTACCATGCACTAATAAGCAAATTGCTTACATTTAATAAGCTCATGTGTTCGTTTTGACTTAAAGGAAAACTAGCTAGGTTAGAACTATTTCAATAATTGAATTATTGTTAGCTGTTATAAATTGGCAAAACCTTAGTATGTGTAAACATTTGTGATACGTGCCTAGAAGAAGTTGTGGCACGTAGTTGAGCTTACCTCATTAATATAAGGGCTGTGAAAGAAGCTTGAAGAAAGTGCAAGTACCAAGAAAGAATCAAGAATGTATTTAAATTTCTAGCAGTCCTGCAAATGAATTCTTTTGTTGCTACATTATTGACCATGCACCAACAAGAAATTAAAAATAGTTGCTATTTAATATGTGTATTTATTTTGACCTAGGAGAATATTCTCTCCATCAACTTGAACCTCCAAATCTTGAAGTAGCCAGAAAACTGGGTTGTAGCTACTAAAAAAGAAGTTGAATTATTTGTCAGTATATATAAACAGGTAAAAAGCTTATTATGCAAAAACAGTTGTCATATATACGTCGCAAGAAAATTTGTGCCACGTGGGAATATTGCAGTTTGCATGCAAAAAGCTGATATGTGAAGATCTTCCCAAGTTGTAGGAGTTAATTAAGGGGGCGAGAAGGAAGAAGTTTTAGTGAAAGACAAAAAAGAGTAGTGAAATTATTTGATGAAATACCATTTAAGGTTTATATTATTCATCTTTTAATATTTTTTTACATATTTTTTAAAAGAATATTTCATATCCTTAATTGTAAGAGTATGTCTCCAGTAAGGCAGTAAACATTCACCTAATTAATTCTACACTATAGAAGCAGTAGGGATGAATTTAAAAAACAAAAAAAAAAAACTATTTTACTAAAACGTTGGATATTGTAAAGCAAAATCAATTTGTTAAAATGACTACTATCTGCATACGTAAATAATCAAATGAAAAGGATGATTAATGCAATATTTTAACATAATCAAACTCATCTGTAATAGTCATCCTTTATAACATCACTTAATTATAACAATCAAGCTTTCTTGGGAACTAATATTTATATTTTATTATAATATTTGTTCTCAATAATAGTATTTTACGATAGCAACCAAAAATATTCTGAGGAAACAATGTTGTTATAGAAATTTTTTACCGTATATTATATTCCAAACTAAGTATATAGATGTGCTTTATCTAGGGAATAATCTTTTTCCTACATCATGTAATCTTATATTTCCTTGATTTCTTGGATTATTTAATCCAAGCCAAATTACATGACATCCCCAAATCCTAGCTGCCCATTCCCCAACAATTAAAAAAAAGAAGAAGCTGCATATGTGTATCTGGTAATTGCTTTTGTCTCCAAGTTATGAGGAGAACACCATCGTCGTAATCGAGTCATCTTCTCATAAAAAAATATAAAAAAAAAAAAAAAAAAACAGCAAGGGCTTAGGTGTCAACTCACCCTTTAGCCCTTTGAAGGGGCAAATAAATCTGCATATCTTTGTTTTTTTTTTTGTTTATAAATATTGCTATTTCCTTTGTTTGATTTTTTGTGACACTTTTCGGTCTTAGTGTATTTCAGAAAAATATAATATTTTTATATTTAAAAATAATTTAACTTTGAAATTTTTATTTTTTCCCCCTTAATAGCATGCTTTTATAACCATAAGAATATCATGACATGTTTGAAATCACAAGCTAAAAGAATAACATATTTTTATTCTTAATCACATGCTTTTAATTTGATGTTATTTCAGGGTGAACAAATCTCTTTTTAATATTTTTTTTCTCCAAAAAGAAAACGAGAAAAAAGTTAGTTGTTGCTGGTATTTACTTGGTATATTTTCTGTAGATTATAATTAAGGTAGACTATCGCCTACAAATGTTTTTCCTTATAAGATAAATTATTGCATTTTGTTGGGGCTCTCTAACCGAAAATAAGGATGGTGGTCTCGGCGTGGTCATCTTTGGCGTTGTTTCATGGATATGCTGTGCTTGCTATTTCGTGCTTGTGTCATCTCCCTTGATTTCTTGCAAGGATATATATCTAAAAATGTTAAAAGTTTTACATCTATCACTTATGAACGCCACACAAACACACACAACAGACACACAACAGAATAGATGTTCTGAAATGCTAAAAGATACATAGATTTCATGTAAAATTTAAGTTACACATCTTCCTTATATAATCCACACTCAACTAGTGGCAGAGATCGATACTCTTTAGTAAAGGGTGTCACTTCACAATATTTTTAATATATATAAGTGTATAATATATTTTAAGAAGAACACTATGTAAATAGATATACATCATTTAGTTAATATATATATATCAATTTGAGACAAGAGGTAAAAGTCATAAAAACTTATTATGATGATCTTGACCAATATTTATTTATTACGTACAAGCTAAAATAGACTGATACTATTTGCATAACATTCGGTGTAAGTCACTGCGGACAACAAGAGAAACGTTGTGGAATATCGTTTTTTTGTTTGGTTTCTTACTCCATGTCCAGTATTCGTATTGGGCTCGACTAATTTAGATTCGCGCCGGAAAGTCTCGCATTGAGGGTTAAAGTGCTCTCTAATAAAAGCGATTTTATATTCAGGACTCAAACCCGAGATCTCTGGTTAAGGACGAAGGGGTATTTACTACTCCACCACAATCTTTGTTGTAACTTAGTGGAATATCGAAGTAAAAGAGATCTGTTCATGCAAAAAGCTAATATCTATCATACATGATTCACTCATTCAAACATAGCAGTGAGTAACCGTAACATATTATATGCGAGCACGAAGTTCATATTACAAATAATGGTATATTGTAGCACCACTATATGAGTACACAACTCTTGGTTCTTTGTTTATTACAAAAATTGGACGAAAATTATTTTATTCTCGGAGGAACACATGGGGGTGGAAAATCAAACTATTACCAATAAGGTGAAAGTTTAGATAGCTAATCAACTAAACTACTAAGATTTTTTCATAAAAAATAATGTAGTTGTGAGTAGGAAGGATTATTTAATTTTTGAAATTTTGTTTTTTCTCAATAATTAATTTCTTCAAGAAAAATTCACATACCTCTTTAAATTGTTGATAGTCACAAAAATGTAAATACTTAATTTGACTAGCATGTGCTTTAATTTGCTTATTTTGGGTTGCCAAAGAGTGCCCTTATTGGTTAGAAACACGACACTTCTGCTTCTTCTTCACCTTTTATAAAAAAAAAAATTTAATCCTTTTTCGATTCCTCCTCAAGTTAGCCCAAAGTTGATAAAACTATTCTTAGCTGCTAAAACTTCATGACTAAGAATATAAAAGAGAGAAAGCATATCATATGCAATTTAGTTATGGAAAATTGCATATGTCATTCCTTCCCATGTTCATTGGTCACTGTAACACAGAGAGGTATGTTTTTGCTTATTTTATCGAGAAAGATTCTTGAGCTAAGTAGTCTGGTGGTTTAGAGTAATTATAATTGATTTTTCTTCTAATTAATCCATCGTCTCGGGCTTTCACCTGATTTTACATTGATCCCTTCCTTGTTTATTGATAATCAAAGTAAAGTACAAGAGGGGGACATAAACCTAACCTCCCCACACAATCTAAATTACCCTATTTTAATTTTTTTTGTATCATAATTAATTCAATTAATAAAAATTATGAAACGTTCCCATACCGCCCCTATTTGAATAATACTAATTGTAATGCGAAGTTTTACACATCATTTTTATAAATTGACATTCAAAAACATTTTTTTGAAAGCATATCTAATTCTTTTAATAATGACAAAAGTACTTTTCAAATGAAAGAAGGAAAAGAACGAGGAAGAGAAAAAGAAGAGACAGTATTTGACACCATTGAAGGCGTGAAAAGAAAGATACCAAAGTCATTTGGCCTTATTCAACTTTAGAAATTTGAGAAACTTTAATTTGCAGGCAATTCACGTTGAAATTAAAGCAATATGGTCGGTGAATTTTCGACCTTAATTTAGGAGTCTTGAGAAACTCATTTCTATAGTTAAGATGTTTCGTCAAATTTTATAGAAAGAAAAAAAGTAATTTTTAAGTAGAAATAGAAACCGTTTTTGAGAAGCAGAAAATATAACTTCTCTTTAAAAATATTTTTGAGAAAATTAAGCTTAGAAATACTTTTTACAAATTTGATCAAACTTTAATTGTTGCTCAAAATTTTTTTAGAATTAATTAATCAAATACAAATTGCTTCTGACCAAAAATATTTTTCAAAATAAGCTAATTTTAGAAGTTTGGCCAAATAGGTTGTTGGACTCAAGTTGCACTCTCCAGCAGAGGCGAAGCCACATGGTCATAAGGGTGGTCAATTGACCACTCTTCGTTGAAAAATTGCACTCTGTATATAGGTAAAATATAATATTTTAGAGGTATACAATACATATTAAACACTCTTTGTCGAAAATTCTTTTTCACTTTTTTCAAATTTGAATACCCTTAGAAAAATCCCTAGTTTCGCTACTGTTCTCCGAATTGGCGACTTACCCATTCAGTGACTTTGGCACTAGACGTTCCCAAAATGGGGTTTTCTCGAGCCTTTTTCCCT
Organism: Nicotiana sylvestris; assembly: GCF_000393655.2. Classification (NCBI taxonomy): domain Eukaryota; kingdom Viridiplantae; phylum Streptophyta; class Magnoliopsida; order Solanales; family Solanaceae; genus Nicotiana; species Nicotiana sylvestris. The sequence continues at coordinate 30,383,800 of NC_091068.1, forward strand.
CATCCCTTTTGGTTTGGGGACGACAAGTATTTCGTCTCGAGTAGGACATCGGTCTCCATGGCTATCATCATCTACTTATTTACTTTTGCTAATTAGAGGTAAAATTACTGAATTTCCCTTCACGTTTTTTGAGTTCTATTTGTAACTCTGGCTAGTGGCTAGGCAGAACTAATATCTTTATATTGGTCAAATACAGTGACAACATCCTGAATTTAACATAATCTTTTTCATTTAAACATCTTATCTCTGAATTATACCTACTGAACACCTTATGTTTATATTTTTCGTTTTACAATTATCCATGATTTTCAGAAAAGCGTAACAAATTCAAAGTACACATATAATCATCTAAGGTCAAAATCGTATATATTCTAACCTTCTTATTTCTATTCCATAACATTCTTACTTGTTTTCTCCTGCTAATAATGGACATTTCTTTTTCTTTTCTTTTTTCTTTTTTTGTAAGAGGGGAAACCCACAGCTTAGGTAAGCCCTGTGCGATAGGCTCAACCCAGAAAGCATTGAGGGGGGATTCGAACCCAGGTTATCCATATGGATGACCACCCTCCAGACCTAATGGGCAACCCGAAGGGTTTGGACATTTTTTTTTTGGTAATAAAGACATTTATTCCGCTCTATTTAAGAGTCATTACAAGATGGGACTAGTCTAGGACACAAGGTTCCTAGCTTGTCCAGTTCAAAAGTAGAAACAACAAAAGGGGGCGGGGTGAAGTACAACATAAGATTTCCAAAAACGTTCGAGTTGCTTCCATTCTTGGCCAAAAGATCAGCGACTCCATTTGCTTCCCTGAAGACATGAGTCATCGTCGGCTCCCCCGCTCTAGTGAGCATCCATCTGCAATCATTGATCAAGTTTTGGTACAGACGATTGTTGTTAATAAGCATGTTGTTCAATTTTAATGGCATGATGTTTTGTTGTAGGGCTATTTTTAAACCATTCATAAGGGCTAGGCCTTCCATATATATATATATATATATATATATATATATATATATATATATATATATATATATATATATATATAGGGGAATGGACATGTTGAATCCCAGGATCCAGTTATTTTTGTTGTTTCGAAAAACACCCCCAATGCCCCCTTTTTCCTATGTTGCCTATGCTCGAGCCATCAATGTTTAATTTGAAGGTGCCCACATCTGGTGGCTTCCATTTTATATAGATAGTTGTCCTTAGGCATGGCTTCTTATTTGAAGCCGTTATAAGTTTAAATTCAGTTGTGCTATTGACTATATGCTCTAACAAGAGTGGATTATTTTTCATTGTGGAAGATATAGTTGTTTTTGTGTATCCAAATGTGCCAAAGGGTGAAAGACAGGATGTCTGCCTTGTTTATAAGACTGTTGAATTTGAATTTTAATTGACATTGTAGTTTAACCCAGTTATGCATAGTGAAGTCACTGTAAGGTTGGTTTGGGTTATTTGTAAGAGCTTCCCAGTTGATTCCATATTGGTTTTGAATAAAGACAGTTAAAGAACATATGCTCCATATCTTCTTCTTCAGTCTTACAAATATTACAAAGGCTAGAGGCAATAATTTTTCTATTAAAAAGCATTTTTGATGTTGGGATTCTGTTATGGACTACCGTCCAGAGGAATATTTTAATTTTGTTGAGCGTATCTAGTTTTCATAACCAAGAGTAGTCTTCCAGATTTCTTTCTACTTTTGAAAGATTCGCAATGATTTGATAGGCTGCTTTTATGGAGAAATCCCTGTTGGATCCCTCTACCTAGGTGAACTTGTCTATTGCTGGCTCAATTTGTTTTACATAGGTACTAAAGATTTTTTTGCAAATATTTTCAGGGAGCTCGAAGGAAAGGTTGTTAATATTGAATGAGCAGCCCTTGAGGATGTTATTGAGTAGGTTTTGATCATTGGGGTTAGGGGCCCCTCGATGAGGGATCTTAGAGGGCCCGAGTCATTTATTTAGGCATCTTGCCAAAGATTAATAGATTTTCCATTACCCACTTCCCATTGAGTGCCTTTTTCACAACCCCCCCCCCCCTCCCAAGTGCAAATGTTCTTCCAAATATGGGACCTTTTTTTTCAAAGAGTTCCATTTATTAGTGGGAGTATTGTTATTATACTTACTTTGGAGGACTTTAACCCAGAGTGAGTCTTTTTTCTTTGCATACCTCCATGCCAAGACCGCATTAAAAGAGTTATTTTTCCATTTGAATTTGTATATCCCCAATCCTCCCTCCTTTTCCCCTAGTCACAGTGTTCCAATTTATCAGGTGACATTTTCTTTTTTCGGATGTGCTTCCCCACAAGAAGTTCCTTTGGATAGCGTCAATATTTTTGAAGGTGGATTTTGGGAGGCTGAAAATCTGCATAACGTGGTTAGGTATGGCTGCTAGTGTGGCTTTTATTAAGGTAGTTCTACCTGCTATGTTCAGGTGATTTATTTTTCATCCTTTTAGCCTACTGTTGATCTGATCAATGATATATTGGAAGTTTCTTTTGGAGGGGTTTGAATTCATAATTGGGAATCGTAGATATTTTCCTACTTCATTAGAGGATCTCACAGATAGGCATTGGCTAATGCATTCCTTTTTCCTGGGGGTGGTATTATTGGAAAAGATAACTTTTGATTTTTGGAAGTTGATTGTTTGGCCTGAATAGTTGCAAAACTTATTGAGTGTGTCTATTATTGAGTTACAACTTTTTTGATTGGCCTCTACAGCAAGATTAGGTCATCGGCAAAGAAAAGGTGCGATAGTTTGGGCCTTTTGTTTGATATTTTAATGGGGTTCCAGTTACAGCAATCAATTTTGTGATGGATAAGCCTAGACAGCATTTCCATGCAGATTATAAAGAGGTAGGGGGATAAGGGGTCCCCCTATCTAATTCCCCTTGTGGGTCTAAAGAATTTCATACTAGATCTATTTATCAGGATAGAGGTTGATGTGGTAGAGATAAGACATGATTAGATTTATGAGGTCATTGGGAAAGTTTAAGGAGGTCAGTGAGAATATAACGAAGGACCATTCTATTTTGTCGAAAGCTTTTTCGAGGTCTATTTTGATCATCATTTTCCTTTTTTCCCCCTTAGTTCTTTTAAAGTAATTCAACACTTCATTGATAATAATGGCATTATCTGATGCCCTTCTCCCTTTCAAGAAGCTTGTTTGAGTGGTGTGTATGATTTTTGGGAGGAGGGGTTTGATTCTATTAACGATGATTTTTGTGACAGTATTGTATGCGGTGTTACAAATACTAATAGGTCTAAATTGCTTTATAGTTTCTGCATTTTGGGATTAAACAGATGTAGGTATTATTCATTTCTTCAACTATTTTTTGACATTTTTAAAGGTATTACTCTTAAAGGTATCCTTTGCAGAAGTCGATTAAGGAGCTTTTCGTTTCATTCCAAAAAATTTGGTAGATGAAGGGGTGAAGATCGTCCGGTCCTGGAGTTTTATAAGGTTTGAATGAGAATATAGCTTGTTTAATTTCATGAATAGTGGGCTCTAGGCTTAGGTCACACTGGACAGTGCTATCTAGAGAAGCGTAATAGGATATTGGAGTATGTTTTAAATATGAGAGGTCTTGACTGGTGGTAAATAGTTTACCAAAGAAATCAGTTATTAACGGAATTATCACTTTTTGCTCATAATACCAGTTCCCTCCTTTGTCTCTAAAGCTAAGGATTCTATTATTTCATCTATGTTATGAAAGACTTTTGTATTGGCGTCTCCCTCATTTAGCCATTGGATTCTTGATTTAAGTTTCTAAAATTCTTCTTCTAGTTTTAAGAGCCCATTAAGGTCTTCTAATAGAGTAGATTCAATGTCCATTTTCACAAAGGTAGTGAGATTCCATTTTTTTAAGTCTTCTATGAAATTATCAATAGCCATTAATAATTTATCATGGTTATTCCAAGTGTCCTTAACTAGTTGTTTAAAGGAGGGGTGGGATAGCCACATTGATTCTATTCTAAACACTTTATTATTAAGGAATACATTTTTCTTTAAATCTAGTTTAATAGGGTAAGGGTCCGAGTATACCCTGGTTAGGTGGGTGACATGTGCTTCTGGGTACAGGTTTATCCAATTTGAGTTGGCCATAAATCTGTCCAGCCTTTCCATTATTATAGTTTTTGATTTTTTTCTCTTATTTGACCAGGTGAACTTAGCACCCTTGAACCCTAGGTCAAGGAGTCCATGACAGTCTATACAATTTATAAATTTAAAGACTCTACTATTATTGATAGGTAGGCTGCCGAATTTTTCATTTGCCCCTGTTACTTCGTTAAAATCTCCAGTGACTAGCCAAGGGCCCTTGAAAAATTTGCTACTATTTTTAGGTTATTCCAAAGAATATTTTTCTCTTCTATTAATCAACTAGCATAAATAACTGTTAAAAGCCATTGATGGGGAGAATCTTTTACCTTCACCATAGTGTGTATTTCCTGATCAGTACTTACAACCTGGTCCACCATCACATCTGTATCATTCCACATCATGACCATGCCTCCGGAATTGCCTTGAGCTGTGACTTGGGTCATTTTTGTGAATCCAAAGTCATTAACAATAGCTTATGATCTACTAGTTTGGTTTCTAGTAGGGTTACCAGAAAAGTCTGTTATAGTCTAGCATTGATCGAAAAATTATTCTGAACTCTTCATTACCCGCACCCCTGCAGTTCCAAACAATGATTGTCATTGATCTATTTAGGGGTTGGGGTATCTCCGCTTGCTCCTGCCTTGGTCTTGCTTGAGATGATCTCTCTCATGCCCTATTGTCTTGGTTCGTCCAATGATGTGCATACAATGTAGGGACTATCACTATCCCATACTTGTGGATTGCCATAGGACTTAGTAGTACTCGTATATTGATCGAGAATTACCTCAAGTCTTCTAGGCAGCATAAGATGTACCTTTTTCTCTTTTTTTTCCTTGAACACCAGCGTCTTTGGGTCCCTTATCATGCCATACTCCACTTGTCTTGTTGTCAATGATCCTTCCTCTTCTTCCCCCTCTTCCATCTGTGGCGGAGCTGGTGGATGTATACTTTCCATTGATGCTGCTACAACTGAAGTCAGGCTGGCACTCGCTAAGGTTGGATTTGGTCTTATCACTGGGTTGTTTGGTGCAGTGGCTTGGAGATGTGTTGGTGGTTGATAGTGGGAATTATTTGTTTGGTTTTGGTGCATGGGGTCGTGAAAAAGAGGTAGGTTCATGCTTAGGCTTATTGGGGCTGAAGGAGCCATCTTTGGTTGCCGGCTCCATGGTGTTGGATGGATTCCCATGATGGGGTGGCTGATGGGCGTGGGCATCTGGTTGTTGAACATGGACAACCATGGGTGGTTTGCTATGTTGTCCAACCCTATTCCCAGTCCCTCTGTCACTATCTAAGCTAGGTAACTTGGATCCTCTAGTTAAATTGTGATGTCCTGACCATTTAGTTGCAGGTTCATGTTCAGGGAGTACCCCGTCAGCCCGTGCTCTAACCATGAATGTGGGACATGGTTCATTGGAAATAGAGGTGTGTTGTAGATTATTGGCTGAGGTGGATTCATGGGTGGTTATGGTGCATGATAGTTTGCTCTTTGTTATTCTCTCATCCAAATGTTTCTCGTGCTCCTGTTGTAGTTGTTTGATGGGAATCTGGTCATTGTGTTGTTCTTTCTTGCTTAGTTGGTTGGTGTTTTTACTCTTATTTGAAGAGGTCTCTTTTAGATCTTTTGTAAAAGTGTTCAAAGGGTGGTATGAAGGTGTGATGTTCATGTCTGACATGACTAGGTTTTGGTCAACTTGAGGGGTTCAGATGATGGCTTCTAGGGTTTTGGTTGGGATGAATTTTGACATATAGTGATTCGATGTCTACTTTTTTAGGAAGAGTGTACTTTAATTTGGGAGGATTATTTTCACCAATTAATGTTGTTGGGAGATTGCCTAAGGTAGTGGGGAGGTCGATTTCCATGGTGCTGCAACTTTTGATTGGGTTAGTGTTATAGTCAGTAGGTTTTCCTTTTGGCTCTAGGTTATCTGTGGAAGATCCACTGGTTTTTAGGGTTGTGGCAACATCATTACTATTCCTAATGGGTCTGGGTTCTTGGTTATTGAATTTGGTCATTAAATGATTCACAATTTGGGTTACCACTGATCGGCTTGAGTCTTTATCCATCGGGTTTTGGTTTGTTTGTTGGCTGGGCCCGTTCACCTAGGTTTTATTTAACACTATTATTGTGTGTTGTTCTATGGGTGTTACCCTCCATGTTAAGCGATTTTTGGTCAGTGATCTTATGCCTAAACTCTTGGTTCTGGGATTGACCTAGTTTTGCTTCAACGGGTCTATGGATGTTGTCCATCGTTGCCTTGCCATTAAGACTTGTTTCCTACCTTGGTTGTCCTAATGATTCCCTATGGTTATCCTTTGCATGTTCTTGGAGTTTTTTAGATTTTTTCTTATGTGTAACAATGGTCCATTGGTCGATCTCTTTGGTTAAGGAGTCGATTTCTTTAGTTTTTCCATTATTGTTGGTGATTCTAGTTTCCACTGTAGGTGTCACCTTAGGGCAATTCCTTAGAGTATGTCTAAACCTTCCACATGATTCACACAGTAGATTGAAGCCTTCAAAGGCTATTTTTTGGTAATGGTTTTCAATGATCATGTGTTTTTTTAGGTGTTTTCCTATGGGTATTAGGATGCATACCCTTGCATATTTTCCTCGTGTGGTTGAGGATGTGCAGGCATCAATTTGGAGTAGTTTGCCTAATTTATTTCCTATTTTTTGAAGGATCTTATAGTCTTAGAATCCCGTTGGGAGCTATGGTAGCCTAGCCCATACAGCTGAGTAGGCTAGGGAGGCCTCTGAAGCTATGAATCTAGGTTTCCATTTCCTTACAGTGAGGAATCGATTTCCAATTATCCAAGGTCCCACATGTAGTTCTTTGTCATAATTTTCTGGTTGGAGAACTTTATGAGATAGTGGTCATGGCCAAGGTCTATCAGTGTTAGATGTTCAGAAGGTCTCCAGATTGCTTTTATTTTTTGTTGGAGGGATTGGTAGGTTACTCTTCTACCAAAAATTTTAATTATTAAGGAATTTTTCCAATTTTTGTAGATTCTTTCCTTGTCTTCCGATGTTATAGGAATAAAATTATCCGAGTCGAAGTGATTTTCAGTTTCATCCGATATGTCAAAGCCTGTGATGGATTTTTGAACTGCTATTTGGTTTCTAGTTTGGTTATTTTGGAGGTTGGCTTGTAGTTTGTTTAGAAAAGATATTTTTTGTTCTTGTTGTTCATATTTTTGTTCTAGGGCTTTTTGTTGGTCTCCTGTTATAGGGATGCTCATGTTTTGATGGAGGATCTTATTGGCCCAATAACAGGTGAAGTTTTGAAGAATGACAAATGAACTCTGTCATGGACCAGGTCCATCTTGTGAAGCGCTATCATGATCAACCTACACATGTGCGATGCACGTGAACGAGATAAGTCCTACTGATCAAGCAGCAATATCTCCTGATCTGATCGAAAAGGTTGCATATTAGATAAGGGGAGAAAGTCTCCTTATATGAAGAGAACACAATCCGGATAAAGAGAGTTTTAGAGTTTGATATCTTCAAGGACTCAACTACGATAGAAGATCAGAAATTGAGTCCCAATCAAATACTGATTTCTAACCTATTAAATGACAGTGATTGTTCTCTTTTACAGGTATTGCATGAACGCAGAAGTTAAACTAAATTGAAAGCAAAAGAGCAAGGCGATTTTGCAAGAAATTTATGTGAGATTTGAGTGTGCACTCTTGAAGCTACTTGAACGAGATAGAAGAACCAATTCCATTGTATTTTTTCTTATTCTAGTTCAATTGTAGTAGGTGGTTTAAAGTTGTATCTTTCAGCTCTCATATAAGCAATTGTATTAGGTACTTTGAGTGTTCAAGTTATAAGCTAACTTGAAGTTGTCGCAATAGTGAAGGCTATGTGCCACAACGGGATTAGAGTTAATCCTTAGGTTTACAAAGTGTTTTTGTAAATGGTATTTTGACTCAGTAATTTTAGTGAAAGTTTGGGAAAATACTACTGAGTAGTAGGTCGCGGTTTTTTTCACCTTTTGAGCCAGGTGTTTTCCACGTAAAAATCTTTGTGTTCTTTATTTTATGTACTTTTTATTCCGCAAACAGTAGTAGTTAGTACACCTAGAAGAACCAGGTTCTTCTAGAGCAAAAATTGGGTACCACACAAATCACCCCCTCTCTTGTGTGGTATTGACGTTTAGAACATCAATTGATATCAGAGCGGGTTATCCTTGAAGAGGCTAACACCTTAGGAAAAGATCAACATGAGTGCACTACCTGAGAATTGGGAAGGGCAATCCACTGCTAGGCCTCCAGTGTTCAATGGTCAGTACTATTCTTGGTGGAAGAACAGGATGAGGGATCACATCATAGGAGAAGACTATGAACTCTGGGACATAGTCACTGATGGTCCTCTAGCAACTACTAAGAAGAATGCTGAAGGAGTGGATGTGCCAAAGGCAAGAGCTGACTGCACTGCTGAAGACCTGAAGAAGTGGGAGAAGAATGCCAAGGCCAAGAAATGGCTTGTGTGTGGACTAGGTCTAGATGAGTACAGTAGAATTCAAAGATGTACCACTGCTAAGGAAACCTGGGACACATTGCAAGTGGATCATGAAGGAACACCTCAAGTGAAGAGGTCTAGAGGAACACTGATGTATTCTCAGTATGAGAATTTCACCATGAAGGAAGGAGAAACCATCCAAGAGATGTATACAAGGTTCACCATACTGACAAATGAACTTAAGTCTCTTGGAAGGATTATTCTTGAAGAAGACAAAGTTGAGAAGATTTTGACAAGAGTTCTGCCAGTCTCTTAGGAAAGCAAAATCACTGCTATTCAGGAATCAAAGAACATTGCTACCCTCAAGCTGGATGAATTAATTGGAAACCTTACTGCCTATGAGCTGAGAAGGCAAACCATGAAAATGGATGCACCAAAGAAGGAAAGAAGTTTGGCTCTCAGAATTGCTGAAGGTTCAGATATGGAGGATGATGAAATGGCTATGATCACAAGAGATTTCAAAAAGTACTTGATGAGAGGAAAGGGTTCTTCAAGAGGTACAACCTTCAACAAACCAAGGGCTCCTGAGAAATAGACCAATAAGGGTTGCTACAAGTGTGGTAAGACTGATCACATGATAAAAAATTGCCCTCAATGGGAAATTGAGTGGAAGAAGGAAAGGGATAAACGAAGGAACATGTTCAACCAAAAAGGAACAAAGGATCAACAAAGGTTATGGTTGCTGCCTGAGGAAAAACATCAGATGAGGACTCAGAAGATGAAGCTGGAGATGAACAAGCATTTATGGCCATCGGAGAATCTGATGATGAACAAGAGGTAAGTATTCTTCATCTCAAAGACAAGATTAAATTCCTGTCTAAAGAAAGGTTGTCTGAACTACTGCTAGACTTCATTGATGAGTCTAAGATAATTAACAATGAGAAGGAAGAGCTGTCTAGGGAATGTATGATCCTAAAGCCAAGTGCAAAAATCTAGAGTCTAGGGCTAATGAGAGTGAAAGTGAAAATACTGAGTTGAAGAATCAGGTTCTTGAACTTGACACTAGTGTCCTAGAACTTAGGTCTAAGAACTTAAAACTGAAACTAGGAACAAGAAAGAAGAAAGTTGATCACACACATCTCATCCTAGAAGAAAACTTAGGAAAAATGAAGGATGAGTTGTACAGGAAAGATGAGCAGATAAGAGTATTAAAAGAAGATCTAGGAAAGGTAAAACATGAACTAGACAGAACTTGCAAATGGAACAAAGCTTCTGATGCACTCTGCTGGCTACAAGAACATCACAGTAGCAATAAAAGAGGACTTGGTTATGGGACTCAAGCACCTAAGTGGGATCCTAAAAGCAAGTACATCACTCTTCCTAAGAACAAAATTTGCTCACACTGTGGCAAGACTGGCCATTACAAAAATAAATGTAATGCAAAAGAAAAGGCCAGTCAAAAGAACAAAACTTTTGTTCAAGAAAAAAATAGGTTGCCTGGTGGGCTAGAAGGAATCTAATTTATCCTTTTGCCCATAGAAAGGGACCCAAACTAGTTTGGGTTCCTAAGACTAACCTCTGATTTATTTTTGCAGGTCTAAGTGAAGGGAAGCAACCAAATATGGTACATGGATAGTGGCTGCTCAAAACATATGACTAGAAACAAGAACCAGTTCCTTTCACTTGAGGACTTAAGGGGAGGCAATGTCTCATTTGGAAATAGGAAGAAAGGAGAGATTATTGGGGTTGGAAAGGTAGGTAAGACCGATTCTCACTCCATTGAGAATGTCTACTTGATAGATGGCTTGAAATACAGCCTGATTAGTGTGTCACAACTATTTTACAGAGGTAACCTTGTAGCATTCACCTCTACTAAATTCTTTGTGATTAACCTTACCACTGACAAGATTATTTTGCAGGGAAAAAGAGTTAACAATATTTACATTGTAGATTTGTCTACTCTCTCAGAAAATGAACTAACCTGCCTAAGTGTGCTGGATAATGATCCCCTCTTGTGGCACAAAAGACTTAGTCATGCTAGTCTGAATCAGCTAAACAAATTGGTTTCTAAGGACTTGGTGATAGGGTTACCCAATATCAAGTTCAAAGAAGACAAAGTTTGTGAGGCCCGTGCAAGGGGAAAATAGGTAAGATCATCTTTCAAAAGCAAGAAAATGGTAAGCACAACCAAGTCGTTGGAACTGGTCCATATGGATCTCTGTGGTCTAATGAGAACCATGAGCATAGGAGGAAAGAAATATGTAATGGTACTTGTTGATGATTATTCTATATTTACATGGGTACTATTTCTAACATCTAAAGATGAAGCATTTGACATGTTCACTGCCTTTGTTAAAAATATTCATAAACAATTAGGAAATCAACTTACATCAATCAGGTCTGATCATGGAACTGAATTTGAAAATGCTAAGTTTGCTGAATTTTGTGATCAAAATGGTATAGTTCATAACTTCTCTGACCCTAGGACCCCTCAACAAAATGGAGTAGTTGAAATAAAGAACACAAGACTCTTGAAGACATGGCTAGGACAATGCTTCTTTCTAGTAAACTGCCCTATAGCTTCTGGGCGGAGGCTGCAGACACTGCATGTTACATTATTAATAGATGCATGACTAGACCTCTTGTAGAGAAGACTCCCTATGGGTTACTTAAAAGGATAAAACCAAATATATCCCATCTTAGGGCATTTGGATGCAAGTGCTTTGTGCACAATAATGGAAAAGACTCCTTAGGTAAGTTTGATCCCAGAAGTGATGAGGGAGTATTCTTAGGATATTCTTCACATAGCAAAGTATATAAAGTGTTTAATAAAAGAATGTTGTGTGTAGAAGAAAGTGTATATGTAGTATTTGATGAAACTAACATTCTTTCTGAGAGACAGGAATATGAAGATGAAGCCATTGGATTGGTAAAGGATTTGACTGAAGCCTCAGTATAAGTCAAAGTGGCACCAAAAGAAGGAACAGGTGATGGAGCAGGTTCTTCCATCCAGGGCAACCTGATAAGGGGAACCGATCAAATAGGAAATGAAATAAATCCCCTAAAAGAACATGTTCATGACCTTGTTCCTCAGCAACAGAATATGGGAGAAACATCTAGCAGAAACTAGTTTTTTGTGAAACCTCACAAGTATTAAAGTTCTCATCCTATTGAGAACATTATCACTGCTCTAACATCTGGAGTCAAAACTATATAGCAATTAAAGAATCTGTGTGCTTTTGATGCCTTTTTTATCTCTTATTGAACCTAAAAATGTTGTTGAGGCTTTGTAGGATGCAGATTGGGTGAATGCAATGCAAGATGAACTCAATCAGTTCAAGAGAAGTCAAGTTTGGCATCTAGTTCCAAGAACCAAGGACAGATCAGTTATTGGTACAAAATAGGTCTTTAGAACAAACTTGATGAAGATGGAACAGTTACAAAAACAAGGCAAGACTGGTGATCCAAGGTTACAGCCAAGAGGAGGGCATAGAATATGATGAGACTTTTGCTCTAGTTGCAAGACTAGAGGCAATCAGACTCCTCATAGCCTTTGCAGCACACATGAAATTCACTCTCCATCATATGGATGTCAAAAGTGCCTTCCTGAAAGAAGAAGTGTTCGTAAAATAACCTCCAGGGTTTGAGAGCATAGAATGTCCTGAGCATGTGTACAAGTTAGACAAGGCTTTCTATGGACTCAAGCAGGCCCCAAGAGCATGGTATGAACGACTGTCCAAATTCCTACTGTAGCATGGTTACAAAAGAGGTAAAATTGACAATACCTTATTCTTAAGGGAAAAAGATAAGGATCTCCTTGTGGTACAAATATATGTTGATGACATAATCTTTGGGGCCACCACTGATAAGCTAAGTAAGGACTTTGCAAAATTAATGGGGAGTGAGTTTGAAATGAGTATGATGGGTGAGCTTAACTTCTTCTTAGGCTTGCAGATCAAACAAAGTCCTAATGGAACCATGATCCATCAGCAGAAGTATGCAAAAGAGCTTATCAAAAAGTTTAAAATGGAAGAATCAAAAGAAATAGACACACTCATTGCAACTGCCACTAAATTAGACATTGATGAACCTGGTTCATCAGTTGATCAAAAGTTGTATAGGGGTATGATTGGTTCACTCTTGTATCTTACTGCCAGCAGACCTGGCATTGTTTTCAGTGTAGGGCTTTGTGCTCGTTTCCAAGCAAATCCAAAAGAGTCTCACTTGACTGCTATTAAGAGGATACTAAGATATCTGAAAAGCACCACTGATTTGTGTCTTTGGTACCCCAAAAGTAGTAATTTCAATCTAGTAAGATATGTTGATGCTGATTATGCAGGTTTCTTGGTTCATGTCTTGTATCCTGGGCCACTAAAAAGCAAAATTTAGTGGCCTTATCCATTGCTGAGGCTGAATATGTTGCAGCTGCATCTTGTTGTGCTCAATTGTTATGGATCAAACAGCAGCTGGTAGATTTTGGCATTGAAGTTGGTTGCATTTCTATATTTTGTGATAACACTAGTGCTATAAGTATGACAAAGAACCTTTTTCATTATAAGAGGTCTAAGCACAAGATGTTAGACACCACTTCTTTAGAGATAACTATGAGAAAGGATTGATCTCCATCTTATTCTGTGCTACTGATAAGCAAATTGTTGACATCTTCACTAAAGCACTGAGTAGAGAAAACTTTGAAAGGAACATGTTGGAATTAGGTATGATTAAGATCACCTAATAGGTCCAGCTTAGAATGCAAAATGAAAAAATATATTATTTTTTTGGCTAGGAATTCTGAACCTGTGTAAATATCTAGAGTAATTCTTACTCAGCTTCATACTTTAATTAGTATACTTCTATGACATGTGTATATATGACTCACTGATCTCTTACAACATTTTCTCTACTATGGCATTTGAAGCATGTTCAAGAGAGTTCTATATGAAGAACCTGGTTCATCAGTATGGGTTCATATGAAAGCTCAGGTGTGTTTTCTATACTCTGCACAATTACAAAGATTAATAATTCAATCATGAGCAGAAGTCCTATACTTGTCAAATTCCTAGAAAATTCTATCTGTTGAGCATTGAACCAGTTCCGTCCATCTAGAACTCTAAACCATAATATTTGCCTAATATTTAGGGAAGCCAAATCTATCATTAAAATTCTAGAATTTTAGTTTGATTAGACTTCTATTTGACCCCTAGAAAAGCTGTCGTTACTTACTTAATGTCTAATTCGCTTTAAATACACAGCACATCTCCAGTCTTCTTCATAATTCTAAAACCGTCAAAAAAATTCCTCTTCAATTCTAATTGCCCTCTTCTCCAAAATTCCTAAATTCTCTCAAGAAACGATGAATCATGTCTAACCCATAAGATCATCCTGGCAATCCTCCACCACCATCTCCCCCAAATTCATCCTCATCTAGTCCACCCAGTGCATCTCCAAAACCTACGTTTCGAAGGCAGAAAATGCTTGCTCGAAAAATTGTAGCATCTGGGGCTTTGAGGAAGGGTTTAAATGAAAGGTTGAAAGCTAGCCAAGTGAAAGAAAGCCCATCTCCAAAGTTTGATTCTAGCTCTGAGTCTGAATCCTTTCAATCCGCAACTGAGGGAGATGGACATGGGTCTTCTGGCTCTGAAAAGACTCAAAAATCTCCTTTTCAGGTAAATTCTTCTATGGTTGAAAACTTAGAAACTAGGTTTGTTCTGGTTGGACCCATTAGGGATGTTGAGTTGCCTGAAATGAGTAGGAGTGGAGGTAAAAAAAATTGAAAAAGAAAAAGAGAGAGATGGTGCATGTGGTGAAGAGAGGGGAAAAGGGAAGGGAGAAGTTCTTGCTATATGTGGGGTTGCACAAGATAGGTTAGATGAGAGTGGCATGAAGTCAGGGGGAAGAGGTTCTGGGGAAGTAGCTGAGGGGTTGGTTCATCTAAGCAAACAAAAAGATGAACCTGTTTCTTCTACTGAAGAAACCTTGGCTGACCTACTAAAAAGGGTTGGAGCAAGTTATGACCCAAAGAAATGCAAAGCTACTACACCAAAAGCCCCAAATGTTCCCAAGCCATCCAAGAAAAGAAAAGCCTCATCCCCAAAACCTACTGCCTCTTCAGTTCCTAGGGGTAGAGCCACAAGAAGCAGGGTAAAACAGAGTGAAACTGATCTACAAAATGTTTTAGAAGAAAGCAAGAAAAAGAAAAAGGATAAGGGAAAGGGAAAGGTTGCAGAATCCTCAGAGACTGTTGAAGAAGAAGAGATTGAACTGGTCCATCAAGATAGGGGTACAACAGTGGAGGTTCTTACACCCAAGCCTAAAAAACCCCAAGACTTCCTACAAGAAGTCCTACTCTATGCCTGTAGCTGCTGAACCCACACTAGCCAAGAGGACAAGATCTGCAGTAAAAGCTAAACAAACCAAAGTTTCTGATGATGATGATTGGAGTGGAGAAGAAGAAGAAGAAGAAGAAGAAGAAGAAGAAGAATCTAAGAAGGAATAGGATAAGCTTGCCATTTTTTGCAGAAGTAGATTGTTGAAGGACCTGGTGGAACCAGGGATGATGATATTGGTCGACTCTTTGGCTGCTCAGGGATAGAAGGACATGGTCCTTCAGATGGAAGGTAGGCTAGCTAGAAATGAGTTGATTGAATTTATGGCAAATGTTGTTGTTAAGGATGGAGTTGTCAGTAGCCAGGTGAAGGGAGTTCAAGTGCAGTTTGATGCTGTGAAACTGGGAGAGATTCTAGACATACCCTCTGAAGGGTTTGATGACTATACTAGGCAAAGGTGGCCATGCCTGGACTCCCTCCCCACTGCCCTTGAAATCACCAAAAGGTTTTGTGATTGAAAGAATATGAATGAAGCCAGAGCTGTGCAGAAAAGTGAGATGAGGCCTCAGCACAAGGTGGTGTTTGAGTTTGTCAACAAGTGCTTATTTCCATGACAGGAGAGAAGGAACACTGGCAACTACATGGATCTGGTTCTTATGGAATGTCTGGAGAGAGGAAAGCAAATCAACTGGCCTGCCCTCATAGTCAAACTGCTAGACAGGGTCATAAATGGTTCCAAGGCTCATGTTACCCCATATGGCTTCATACTAACCACAGTTCTGGACAGGCTCAATATGCCTCTGAAGAAATGGGAAATGGCCTCGAGGAAAGAACACTTTGGCATCAAAACTCTTATTGCTTGTGACTATCCAGTCAATGCCATCCTAGTTGAACATGGTTCATCCTTGAGGACACCCATCAACAGCAAGGTTAGGACTTTGGTTCAGGAATGTGCAGATAAGGATGCTGAAACTGCTAGGCTCAAAGCTCGTGTGATTGAAGTGGAAGGGAAGAAAGGTGGTCTCAGAATTGAGCTTGCAAAAGAAACGGAAAGGAATGATGGAATTCTTTAGAATATGCTGAATCTTCTTAAAACTCAACCCTCCAGTTCCTCCAAGCCTTAGGACTCCTAGTTTCTATCTCCTTAACTAGTTTTAGTACTCCCCAATGATCTAGATTAAGGATTTTTCTGTTTTTGATCATGGTTTAGATATTTTTCTTTCTTTTTGTGGATTGTTGGTGGACCCATATCTCTCTCAATGACAACTGCTATTTTCTCTTGTTCAATGATTATTCTGACCTTGATAGCTTAAATATGTTTGTTTGATTACTGATGATTGCACCATGATTGCACTTGCAGTTGCCACAGTGGCCATGAGTACTTATTAAAATCTGGAATTCACACTGTGTATGTAACATTTTAATGATGCCAAAAGGGGGAAGAGATATTGTGCTTTACACATTATTTTGAAATAAGTGATATTTTTAACCTAACTAACCTGGTCCTTGATGAAAAGAAAATTTTCTATGTTTAGTGTTGATGGTTAAGCTGAGTTCTTACAGGTTTTTTGATCAGTAAAAAGCACAGAGTTTGTCATCATCAAAAAGGGGGAATTTGTTGGCCCAAGAACATGTGAAGTTTTGAAGAATGACAAATGAACTCAGTCATGGACCAGGTCCATCTTGTGAAGCACTGTCATGATCAACCTACGTATGTGAGATGCACGTGAAGGAGATAAGTCCTACTGATCAAGCAGCAATATCTCCTGATCGGATCGAAAAGGTTGCATATTGGATAAGGGGAGAAAGTCTCCTTATATAAAGAGAACACAATCCGGATAAAGAGAGTGTTAGAGTTTGATGTCTTCAAGGACTCAACTACGATAGAAGATCAGAAATTGAGTCCCAATCAAACTCTGTTTCTAACCTATTAAATGACAATGATTGTTCTCTTTTACAGGTATTGCACGAACGCAGAAGTTAAACTAAATTAAAAGCAAAAGAGCAAGGCAATTTTGCAAGCAATTTATGTGAGATTTGAGTGTGCACTCCTGAAACTACTTGAACGAAATAGAAGAACCAGTTCCATTGTGTTTTTTCTTATTCTAGTTCAATTGTAGTAGGTGGTTTAAAGTTGTACCTTTCAACTTTCATAGAAGTAATTGTATTAGGTACTTTGAGTGTTCAAGTTATAAGCTAACTTGAAGTTGTCGCAATAGTTGAGGTTGTATGCCACAACGGGATAAGAGTTAATCCTTAGGTTTACAAAGTATTTTTGTAAATGTTGTTTTGGCTCAGTATTTTTAGTAAAAGTTTGGGAAAATCCTACTGAGTAGTAGGTCGTGGTTTTTTTCACCTTTTAAGCCAGGTGTTTTTCCACGTAAAAATCTATGTGTTCTATATTTTATGTACTTTTTATTCCGCAAACAGTAGTAGTTAAAATACCTAGAAGAACCAGGTTCTTCTAGAGCGAAAATTGGGTACCACACAAATCATCTCCCCCTCTTGTGTGGTATTGACGTTTAGAACATCAGATGTGTTGTTTTGTTTCTTCTCCTTTGAGATGACCCATCTCAGTGTCAGTCATAGCGGTGGATAATGCATCGTATTATAGATCTAGGCTTTGTTGAGCGAGCATGGATGGTGGGTGGCTTTGCTTGTTGCAGTGGTGGTGAGGAAGCATGTAGGTAGCTTGAGAAAGGCTGGGGAGTGATCCTTTCTCTAATTAGGGTTATGCACGGATCAGATCAGATCGGATTTAGTACATTTCGGATTTGGATTTTGGATTTTAGAAAATGCAATCCGAATACGATTCAAATTATATCAGATCGGATTTTAATGTTTGGATCGGATCGGATTTCGGATATTATTATGCCTCAAAGTTGCAAACTAATATGTATATTTTCTTTGTAAAAGAATCAAGACATTAAGAAAAAATCATGTTTGTGCAATTATGAGAGTACTATGGTGCAAATATAGCTATATCTAGCAATTGTAAAGGTAATAACTTGGAGGAAGATGTAAAGGAAGTAGTGACTATCCAAAATTAAAGTGTAGTTTTTATCCATTGCCTAATAATTTTGGATTATGGATCAAATCAGATTAAAATACACAAATCCGAATCCGATCCGAAATCCGAAATTTTAATAAACACAATCCGAAATCCGATCAAATCTGAAATTCGAAATCCGAAATTGAATGGATCATTTAGAATTTTGGATATCCGATCCGAATGAATAGCCCTATCTTTAAGGATTCTAGAGAGAAGCGGGAGGTTCTCTCACTAAACTAACCCATTTTTCTATTCATTATTTGGTCATTTCTTTTATCAGCTTATTTGTTGTCTATTCTGAAATCTCGTTGTCATTGTAAGCACGTGATTTTTGCTTCGCAGACAATCACTCCAAAAAAAGAAATAAAAATAATGGCAAATGGCTTCACTATACAATTTTTCGATTTTTTGCGTGACACGTGTTGGCAGTCATTTGTTGGTTCTGTCCATTTTTTTTCGTTTAATCTTACCAAAACGAAATACAAAATATGTATGTCATGAGTAATTAAACCGTAATTCGATCACTAAAAGAAAATCCAAAAATATATAT
Organism: Nicotiana sylvestris; assembly: GCF_000393655.2. Classification (NCBI taxonomy): domain Eukaryota; kingdom Viridiplantae; phylum Streptophyta; class Magnoliopsida; order Solanales; family Solanaceae; genus Nicotiana; species Nicotiana sylvestris. The sequence continues at coordinate 30,402,295 of NC_091068.1, forward strand.
GCATCTTTTATGCTGGGTTGTGATATGTGTGTGATAATTAGGTTAAGTAATTAAATTAATGATGGTTTTAAATTCATTTTTTTAGAAAACAAAAAGAAAAGAGTAATGAAGTTGGTTTGGGCCCAAAATGAATTAAAATCAGGCCCAAAACCAGGACACAGATCCAGTCCAAACATGAGCTGCCCGGGTACGTCCCAAACGACGCCGTATCCGCGTCCCTGTGCTGAGCCGTGGATTTGATTCGAATGAACGGTCCCGATCAGGCCACTCATTCAACCCTAAACGACGTCGTCTTAGGCAATTGATTTGAACCGTCCAACCCCTTAATCCAACGGACCCAGGCCTTCCCCCTAAACCCGTCAAATTTTGACCCGATCCAGCCTTACCCGGTCTCACCCACCATCACACCCAAACGACATCGTCTTCCCTAAGTGAATAGATCCTGGACATAGATCTCATTTGATCCAACGGCCAGGATCTAAACTCCTAGATCGTATATAAGCCTTCTATCGTACCCCATGCTCCCTATCCGAACCCCCCCTTCACTCATCTTCTTCACCAAACCCTGAACCCCCCGAAACCCTAGCAGCCACCCTGGTTTCCCTTCCACCAGAACCCGGCGGCATGAACGCCGGTAATCACCCCCTTAACACCCTTGATGTATCTCACCACCCCAAACCCAAATCGGTTACCCTCTAGCCTCAAATCCTCCCCCACCTTCTCGAATCTTCATTTAAAGATTCAATACAAGACTCGATCTATACCAAACCACCCTAGATTCACACTAGACAGTCCCCTGACCTCCATCGTGACCAAACCAAGCTTGGTTTGGTACGAATCTACCCACAACTCCTAGAATCTCAAATCTGAGAATCTAAACCTTAGAACACAAGAACCTAGGGAATCCGGCCAGTCTTAACAGGGGTTTGAGGTCTAATAGGCCTTAATCAAGGTGTTCTCGTTTGAAAACACCCTAATTAAAGTTTGTTCGGCCTCAAATGGTCAAAGCCGAGTCAGACTTGGGTCGACTTTGTTTGGACATTTTTCGGTAAGTTTTTCTTTGCCTTTCTGTTTTATTCGAGTGCTAATTGAGTTTGTTAGCATGTTTTGTTGTGTTTGTTTGTTATTTCTGGTATTGTTCTTAATACCTTCCATCTTTGTAAGGCCTTTATTTGGTCGTTGGTTTTTTTGTGTGTGTTTTGGAATGTATTCTGTGACATACATGTTCAATTAGATTAGTCGTCATATAAACAATTTGTATGGCTTCCCAGTATTGTGCAAAGTTAGCTGAAGATAATCAGGACCCCGTACGTATTGTTTATTTAATCGATTTGTTATATCTGGTTATAATTAGTATAGTCGACTTGATAAACGTCGTCGATTAGTTTTCTATAACTGAAGGGTCAAATATTCTAATTCATACAACTTCACGTAAACGAACCTATTGTGGTTAATTGATTGTCTGACATTGTTTGAGAGTAATTTGTAACTGCATTGTAGACAATTAAAAGAACTAGGCTAGGGCAGTCTTGAATTTGAACTTTCAAAAGTTCAAAAGGCCCTGATGCTGCAATGGTTTAGGACAGTAATAACCAAGGAATAACAGGGGTAGTCTGGGGTTTGAAAAGAACAGAAAAGATTAGTTTAAGTAAGCTGACAAGTAGGGAACTGAATTAGGATTAGATTAATGCCAATAGGGAACAAGACATAAGAGCATGGGAAAAAAAATAAATACTTAAATGAGCCCATAACTCTTGAACAAAAGGAATAAGCCAGGCGTGGGGAACAAAATGGCTGGCATCAAGAAGATGCTTAGGCATGGGAAATAAAGGGGATGGGTAGTCACTAAGGCTGAAAAAGTTGGAGGCAGCCCTTAGGGTCTTGCATTCAGCTTATAAATAGGTTGTTTCAGAACAGAAAAAGGGGTTGGACTTTTAGTCTTCAGAGAAAAGAAAAACAGAAAGAAAGTTTCAGAACACTTTAACTAAACACTGTCAAAACTGCACAAGGAATTAAGTTGATTGAGCTGTACTGGCCAAGTCAGTTATTCTAACTGGGGCTGTTACTGTTCCATTAAGAGAAGTCTGTGTGTCCTCTGCTGTGATTGTTATTGCACTGAGCTTCTGTGTGTTGTGGATTGAGTGTTAGTCTCCCTGATTGTCGGAACTGTGCTGGTTATTTGCTGAGCTTTAGTGGTTATTGAATTTCTGTTTGCTATTGCATAAAACATTCTGGTTCCTTTCTCGGCTGGTTTCGTTTACTATCCTGTTTTTCTGGGATTATATGTTTGTTGCTTGACCAACGTGTGAACTTCATCCTTGTGGCTGGTTGTTTGTTGTCGGGTTGTTGCTGTTTAACTGTTGCTGCTGTGTTTGCTGTGTACTACTCAGCTGATTCTTTCCTTCTTCTTTTGTCTTCCCAACCAGGTACATAATTAATACTACCAATGTAACTTGAAAGTTTGAGCATGAATGCAAAAGAGAAGATCTGCAGATGTTTTTTTATATACATGGACTGTTGTGTTAAATGTCATGTAGTGTATAATAGCTTACATTTTTGTTTGGGATACTGAAGGTAGCTTACACGCCTAGTAGATGTCAATGTAGGGTGATTGAATGTTAGTTGTATATGTATGCTGTTAGGTAAAAATATTCTCAATGCAGTAGGTTGCATCCCAGACTTGGTTTAATTGTGTAACATATCGTTTAATATATGCCAAGCATGAAATTATCCATTACTAGCTAAAGTTCACCTCCTTTTGATAAATTACTTTGTTATAATTATTGATAAGCCACAACATTAATCGAAGAATAGTTAATCTGTTTTGATATTATTGTGTATTTATCTCATGTTCTAGCAAATAATAAAATGTGGAATGAAAGCAGTTTTTCCTTGTACAAACGCGATCGCAATTTTCCGTTCACATTAGCCGTAACTTAATAACTAATAAGTTGCGTTTTTCAGCATGTAAATAATTAGGAGATTTTTCTTTTATTTTAGAGACGAACTTAATAGAAAAATGTAGTCGCTATAGGTTTATCCTTTTAAAATAAAAATGAGACGAGCCTCGCCAAATAAATCACAAACCGCCGGGGCCCTCAATAAAATACATAACCATTGACTAGACTTTGGATTTGGCCGTTTAATGAACCTTCACGGCCTCTTCCTAAACAACAATACATTAGACTCTTTAGGACGCGCCTTAATAAATCTTACCTTCTTAAACTCGGATGCACATTTATGTGACCCAAATCCAATTCTCAACGGAGTCGAAATGTGTTTCTAATCACGGGTACATTGATTGTGACTTGGTTCGAGATGCGTGTCCATGACGTTGCAAATTCCTTTCAGAAAATAAGAATGAGATGAGCCTCGCCAAATAAAAATACAAAATTACGGGGCCTTCAGTAAAGATTTGCTTTCAAATTGCTTAGATTTCGGGATGGACCGTTTAGCAAAACTCCACGGTCCTACCCAAAATGAATACGCTAGTCGCTTTAGGTGCGCCTTTAATAATTTAATTTCCTTAAACTCGGGTGCACATTGATGTGACCCAAATCCAAATCTCAACAGAGTCAAAATGTGTCGACGACCACGGGTACATTGATTGTAACGTGGTTCGAGATACATTTTCACAACGTTGCAATTCTTGACAAAAATAACAGTAAATGATAAAAGTTGTTAAAAGATAAAATTTGCACATAAGTTCATATATGTATAAAATCAGATAATTAAGCCAAATATAACAGTTGAGCGACCGTGCTAGAACCACGGAACTCGGGAGTGCCTAACACCTTCTCCCGGGTTAATAGAATTCCTTATCCGGATTTCTAGTATGCAGACTGTAATATGGAATCATTCTTTTCCTCGATTCGGGATTAAAAATTGGTGACTTGGGACACCCTAAATCTCCCAAGTGGCGACTCTGAAATAAACAAATAAATCCCATTTCGATTGTCCTTTAATTGCAAAAACTCCCTTGTACCCCCGCGGGTGCGGAAAAAGGAGGTGTGACAGCTCTGGCGACTCTGCTGGGGATTCCTGTTGTCCTTGAGGACCCAGAACCACTGGTTCAGGGTTAATAATTTGAGCTTAAAATAATTGTTATTATTTGGCTTTATTTATTATCTGATCTTTACGTGTTTGAGCCTAATGTGCTAAATGCTGCTTTTACTGCTTTGATATTATTTGAACTGTACATATAAACTGTGCCGAAACCCCTCTCTTCTCTCTCTTGAGGAGTGCACGCTGGTCGTGGCTTCTTTCTGTTAGTGTCATATACCAAAATAGAACGAGGATTCGGAGGAGTTGCAAAATCGGATGGCCTTTTGGTTACCGGTACACAGCTCCCATCCTTGGCTCGAGTTGTCCGCTCGGGTAAGCCAGGTCTAGAACAAACACCTAGGTTTTACAGCTTAGCATAACATAACTTCATGCCGGATCCCTAGTAGGAACGCTTATTTGCATCATGTGCATTTGACTTAGGGGACTCAGCACAGGGGCTGGGTCCGTCTAGGACAGGCAACCTGAGAATAAAGACCATCCTGCTACATCCTGTTTGCTTTATGCATTTACTTGTTTCAAGGCTTGCATGCTGACCGGTTTCTGAATATCGGGAATGTTTGGAAAAGGAAGAGGAATAACGGTTAAGGGGTTACTTATTTATTTTTGAAAAAAAACCAATACCTAGAAAACAGTTAAAACTCTGCCAGAATTTTAAAAAAAAAAAAAAAAAGAGAGAGAGAGAGAAAAATGTGTGTCTTATTAATTTGTTTTAGAAAGTAAGAGAAAAAAAAGAGAGTCTTTGTTTTATTTTCAAATAGAAGAGGAAGAATAGTGCTTCCAAAATTCGGCTTATGCCCGAACTACGTCAGTTTGATTCTCGCAGGGTGCGAGATACGTAGGCAACCCCATCGGGCTCAACTTATTTTCAAATTATATAGGTACTATCCAAAAGAACAAAGTTTTAAAATAATCAAGGTGACATCATACTTTTCAGAAACAACCAAATTTCGTTTTTCTAGGAAAGAAGGGTGTGTCAATTTGGTATTTGAGTCCAATGAGTCTGGATCTTTGCTTAATCACCCCATTAAACCTGCAGAATGAGCATAAGTCCAAGTTTGCCAGTAACAGTTAGGGGCAAAATCCCTCTGGAGGTGCGATTATGGTGGGAGGATTTGGAAAAGTCAGAGCAAGACAAGATCAAACTGCACCTGGGAGATCTGGCTAATTTGTTGAACGTCAGGCCCCGGTGCGACATCATAAAGGCTTTGGTTACATTTTGGGATCCGGCCCACAACGTATTCCGCTTCTCGGATTTTGAACTCACCCCAACCTTAGAAGAAGTGGCAGGTTACATGGACGTCACTGAAGGTTTGAGACACAAATACCTGATCGCCCCAAGAGCTGTGAATTCACACAAATTCATGGATCTGTTGAAAATAAGCAAGGGAGTCCCATACGCTGAACTGGATAGAGGTTTTTCTACCCTGTAATTCATATACCAGAGGTACGGATACATAGGAGGATTCAATGATCCAGAACGTGGCATCTGCAGTGGAGGAAATCTGGCAAAATGGAATGAGCATAGGTGGTTCGCATTCATGGTGGAATTTTTGGGCATTGTGGTGTTTCCCCGAAAAGACAGAAATATCGATCTGAAGGTGGCTGGAATTGTCAAAGTCCTGATTACCAACGATAAAAGCATCTTTGCTCCTATGGTAGTGTCGGAAATATACCGAGCCCTCACGGCTTGTAAGGCCGGGGCAGATTTCTTCGAAGGGTGCAACTTGTTATTACAGATGTGGATGATCGAACACTTGTGCCGCCATCCTCAGTGTATGCGCTACATGTCTACAAACAAGGACTGCATCAAAGGTTATAACCTGAGGGTTTCAGGTTTCCGATCACCAGAAGGGTTCGAAGAATGGACGTCCTATCTCCGGGCCACCACTGCAGAACAAATAAACTGGACTTTGGGTTGGCTCCCTGCGGAAGAAATTATATGCATGCCCGCCACTGGTCCTCACTTCCTCTTAATGGGACTCAGAGGCATTCAACCTTATGCCCCTTACAGGGTGATGAGGCAGTTAGGAAGGTGTCAGGTGGTACACCCGGACGAAGATCTCAGCACCTATGCAGTCGAGGTCAGCAGTGACGGCCAATTCCCTGAAAAGACAGTTCGTTGCATATGGAGTGAATGCCAGTACCTGACGGAAAATACTCGGGTAGGTGATGTGTCTAGGGGTGAAGTCTCGCCGGCCTATCTTGCTTGGCATAATAAGAAGAACTTTATAGAGCGGCCAACCAAACGGCCTCATCTCCAAGATTTTGTTGAATCATCACAAGAACAATGGGGCTGGCTCGCAAAGGAGGAAGGTTACCGGGTTGAAATCGGGAAGCTAAAGCGGCGTGTTGAAAGGCTTGTATTCGAAAACAAAGTGCAAGTCGCCCAGGAGCAGGCTGAAAAAAATAAGCTAGCCCAAGAGAACCAGACCCTGAAGGCCCGCCTTCGCCAAGCCAGTAAGAATAACATTGACCGACAGAAGCGTCGCTCCGACGAAAGATTGATAGCAAGTTTGAGAAATCAGGTCATCCAGAGCCAGGAAGAATTAGAACAGTCCGAAGCTTGCATAACAAGGATGAAGGTCAAATGGGCAAAAGGTACAACGGCCCGAAGGTAGCGTCTGCAGCAGGTCATAAGGGATTATGAAATGAGCATCGGGATATTAAGAGAGATGAACTCCACTCTACATGATCGGATCATCAAACAAGCACGAGATGCCCAGGCCGACAGAAGACATTGTTACGATGCAATGGCCTGCATGGAAAGACAAATGGAGTTGTTCCAGGATCGACTTGCCGACAATGCTCAGGCGGTGGGATTGAAGAACCGACAAATCAGGCAATTGTTCATTGAAAGGGATAACATTCGAGGAAGGATTGACGAAATCGGGCATTACATCTACATGAAATGCCTGGCATGTGAGCGAACATCTCGGAAGACCCTCCTCATTTCCATCATGGGCTGCGTCCACCGGATTATGAACGAGTTGAAGAGCTTGCAAAAAGACCTTACACCTAGGGCCGCGAAAGGGCCGAAAGATGCCTCGTGGGCCCCTAAGTTGGAAAATTAGTCTTTGGTCGAGTCCTGTTTATTTGGCTTTGTTGCTTTCCCATATGTTGTTTTCTTTTCTTTTAGTCAAACCAAGTTAAAAATTGTGGAGTCTGTACTGTTGCTATTCTTGTTTGAAGTAATGTGTAGTAGCGAATTTTGATAATGAAATTAAGTGACTCCAGAAGAATTTCTATGTGTCTTTACTTTGTGGCAGAACTACGCCTGGTCTGATTCGCGCGGGGACGTGATACGTAGGCAATCCCCATAAGATTCGACTGTTTTAATAAAGAAAGAAAGAAAATACAAATAAAATAAAACACAGGGTTTCCCAAAGTATTTTAAAAAAGGGGACAAATGAGCAAACCGGGATGATGCATGTTGTTTGAAGCAAAGCATGTAGAAACGGTTAACTGCCTAGGAGCATTGCATCCTCTACGTGTTGTGATCAAATCTGTTAAACTCTAACGCTAACAAAGTTTGTTGTTGTCTGATTCCAGACAAGTTAGTTGTTAAAGAACTCTGGCAACACACTCATACCAAACCAGATCCAAAGGACCGGTAGCAACAAGCATGACTACTTCAGAGAATAGTAATGAGGAAGAAAGGCCGATGAGCCAGTTGTTAAAAGAAGCGATGGAAAAGATTGAAAGGATGGGACTAGAGATGAATGCAATGCAGCTAGCCCTAGCCAACGCACAAAAGAGCCCTGAGCCACTGGGACACATGCCGGAATACTCTCACTCTGGCCCTTCCACAAGCCTCCCAAATCCCTGTTATCATCAAGAAAGAAGCCCTCATGATTCCCAAGCTCCACCACCCCATCAACCTCTCCCAACACCCAATATTCCCACTTTTGTGCGACCCACATCAGCCCCTTGCAAAGAACGACCAGTGAGCCATTGTTTCAGGCTCACGATACGCAATACTATCCCCCCGAGCCTACGTTTCATGCCCCCGAGCCATAGGCTTACAATCCACATTTGGAAGTGACGGCAGAGATTGAGAAGCCGGTTAAGGCCCCTGAACAGGATGAGGTATTAAGAAAGTTCAAAAGCCTGGAGCAGTCCTTCAGGAACCTGCTCGGTTTGGGCAACCAGGTCAGCGTAGCATACAAAGATCTGTGCCCTTTCCCAGACGTCCAACTCCCGGTTGGTTTCAAAATGCCTAAGTTTGATTTATATGAAGGGCACGGTGATCCCATGGCACATTTGCGGGGATTCTGTAGCAAAATGAGAGGGGCATGCGGCAAGGATGAGCTGCTGATAGCTTATTTCGGCCAAAGTCTGAGCGGATCTGCACTAGAATGGTATACCAGGCAGGATTCCAGCAGGTGGTACACGTGGGATGATCTGGCGCAGGCTTTTGCAGGTCATTTCCAGTACAATCTCGAGATAGTCCCTGACCGTCTCACATTATTGAGAACTGGGAAGAAACCCGGGGAAAGTTTTCGCGAGTTCGGGTTCCGCTGGAGAGAACAAGCAGCTAGAGTCGATCCTCCCATGAGAGAGGGAGAGATGGTGGACTATTTCTTGCAAACATTGGATCCAACCTACTTTGGTCACTTGGTGACAACGGTTGGAAAATCTTTCAACGAGGTGGTCAAGATAGGGGTCATGATAGAAGAGGGTCTGAGGTCAGACAAAATCTTGAACTACTCGGCACTCAAGGCCACGACTCAGGCTATTCAGAGCGGCACGGGAGGTGCGCTGACAAGAAAGAAAGAAGAAGTTTCCACGATCGAGGCAAGCAGTTGGTCCAGGGCTGGCAAGCCACACTACAACCAACCCAGACCTCACAGGCCAAACTACCCATACAACCCACCACAACATTTTTATCCGCCTCGAGAACAACATTGCTCCGTACACCAGGACCAAGCATACACTCAGCTTCCAGTTCGCCTGCAATGGCGCGTGCCAGCTCCCCAGAACATATATACACCACCAAAAAACACCTATCCTCCACCGAGGGCGTATAGAAACCCTCCAGGGGCAGGCTTTCGGGGAAATCCAGATACTAGGAATGACAGGTTACGGAAACACAGAACTTTCACGGAGTTGGGAGAAACCTACACCGCTTTGTTCCACAAACTGAGGCAAGTAGGTTTGGTTAGTCCTGTCCAGACTCGAGAACCAAATCCCCCACCCCAGAATTTGGATCGATCAATAAGTTGTGAATACTGCTCAGGGATGCTCGGGCATGATACCGAAAAGTGTTGGAAATTGAGGCATGCCATACAGGATCTTATTGACACCAATAAGATCGAGGTCCAGACACCGGAGGCTCCTAACATCAACCAGAACCCACTGCCAGCACACCACGAGATTCACATGATTGAGTTGGTGTATGAGGGAGGAGAGTTGAGAAAACCCTCACAAACAGTGATGATGATCCAGGCCGCCCTGAAAGAAATCTCAACCAGTGGGGGAGCGAGGGTACAGTCACAGAAAGAAGGATTCAAGCCTGTAGTGATATTGGGAAAGAGCCCGTCCGCCATAACAAGCAAACCCGAGCCAAACAAGTTGGTAATATCAGGGATTCCGCCCGCACCTGCAGTTATGTTGAAGGGGGTATATAGAGAACTGGTCACCATAAAGCCTGTAGTCCAACTGCCGATGATTGATAGCAAGGCTGTGCCTTGGAAATATGAAAAGGCGGTGGTGACGTACAAAGGAAAACAGGTGGAAGAAGTTAGTTGTGAAGCGCAAGGGCTGACTCGATCAGGTCGATGTTTTGCTCTGGTGGAGTTAAGGAGAACCAACCCAGCTGCAACCAAGAAACCTGTGTCCGAAGAAGAGGCTGAAGAGTTCCTGAGGAAGATGAAAGTGCAGGACTACTCCGTGGTCGAACAGCTGAGAAAAACACCGGCCCAGATCTCGCTGCTGTCATTACTAATCCATTCTGAGGAGCATCGCCGGGCTTTGATGAAGATATTGAACGAAGCTCATGTACCCAACGAGATTTCTATAAACCACCTGGAAACCATCGCCAACAAGATTTTCGAGGTGAACAGGGTGACATTCTCAGATGATGATCTGCCAGTGGAAGGTACGGAGCATAATAAAGCTTTATACCTAGCTGTCAAATGTGAAGACTCGGTGGTAACTCGAGTATTGGTGGATAACGGCTCAAGTGCCAATATTTGTCCACTATCTACCCTGAACCAGTTAAAAATCGACCACGGAAGAATCCACAAGAACAGCATCTGTGTCCGAGGGTTCGACGAAAACGGAACAGCCACTGTAGGGGATGTTGTGCTTGATTTGACCATCGGTCCAGTCCTGTTTACCATGGAGTTCCAGGTGTTAGATGCCACAGTATCTTATAACCTTCTGTTGGGACGACCATGGATTCATGCAGCCAAAGCAGTGCCCTCCACCCTACATCAGATGGTGAAGTTCGAGTGGGAAAGACAAGAGGTCGTACTACACGGCGAAGACACAGCGTGCACCATGGGTGGCGCCATTGTACCTTTCATAGAGACCGATGATGACAAAGGTCCTTGGGTCTACCAGATTTTCGATACAGGGTCGGCAAACAAAATTGCTGAGGGAGAAAGCATCTCGCACCCTAGGGTAGCTGCCGCGACAGTCATGATGGTTTCAGAAATGCTGGGTAATGGATTTGTGCCGGGAAAAGGCCTGGGAGTCGAGCTGCAGGGGATTGTCCAACCTGTCTCCCTTCCTAAAAATCTGGAAACTTTCGGATTGGGGTTCAAACCAACCGCAGCAGATAGGAAGCAAGCGCGAAAAATGAGGAAGAGGGTTTGGTTTCTGCCCAAACCGGTGCCACGTCTCTCAAGGTCTTTTGTCAGAGCAAGTGCCAAGGGGTCGCCAGTCTTGAAGATCCTAGGACCATTGATTAGTATGGATGGGGACCTGAATCAGAGTTTCGAGAGGCTGTTCGCTGATGTCAGTGTGGTAGAAGTTGGAGAAGGTTCCAGCAGAGCAGAGATACAGTTTGTGGGGCCTGAGGCCAAAACCAACAATTGGACAGTTACTCCTCTTCCTGTCCGAGGGAGTCTTGGTAGTAGGCTTTGATTTATGTTTTGTGTGTTTTGTTTTGTTCTGATTATTCCAGGGTGTAATCCAAATTTTACTTTTGTTTTGTAAAAGTGTGAACCCTTTTATCCCGCAAGTTTAATAAAGTTCTCTTCTTTTGTTCCATTTTAATTTTGTTTTGTTCTTTTCCTTTCTGAACAGTTCTCTTTTTACTGGTTCTAATGACATGGCATGCACAGCGGATCTTCGACCTAGTCTAATAAATCAATCTGAATCCGACTCAATGATGCAAGAGGTCGTTTGCGATGATGAATTTGAATATGACGAAGATAAGGCCTTCGAAGAGATAAACTGAGAACTGTGCCAATTTGAAGAAAAACCCAAGCCTAACCTAAATGACACTGAGGCTGTAAATCTAGGAGACGCTGATAACGTCCAAGAAACCAAAATCAGCATCCACATTGAGCCGAATGCCAGGGAAGAATTGATCAAAACCCTCATGGAATTCAAAGATGTTTTTGCATGGTCATATGACGATATGCCTGGATTAAGCTCCAATTTAGTGGTTCACAAATTGCCCACTGACCCGGCATACCCTCCGGTCAAGCAAAAGCTAAGGAAGTTTAAAACAGAAATAAGTGTAAAGATCAAAGAAGAGGTGATTAAGCAGTTGCAAGCGAAGGTCATTCGGGTCACTCGATATCCCGAGTGGTTGGCCAATGTGGTACCAGTTCCAAAGAAGGATGGGAAAATCAGGGTGTGCGTCGACTACCGCAACCTCAACAAAGCAAGTCCCAAGGACAATTTTCCATTGCCCAACATCCATATCTTGATCGATAATTGCGCTGGGCACGAGATCGGATCCTTTGTAGATTGCTATGCGGGTTATCATCAGATCCTAATGGACGAGGAGGATGCGGAAAAGACAGCATTTATTACGCCATGGGGAACTTACTGCTATCGGGTAATGCCGTTCGGATTGAAGAACGCCAGGGCAACGTACATGCGAGCAATGACTGCTGTGTTTCATGACATGATACACAAAGAAATCGAGGTGTACGTCGATGATGTGATCATAAAGTCTTGGCGTCAGGAGGACCATGTAGCAGACCTAAGGAGATTTTTCCAAAGACTCCGAAGGTATGATATCAAGCTCAACCCGGCCAAATGCGCATTCGGGGTTCCATCAGGAAAGCTGCTAGGATTCATCGTCAGTCGACGGGGGATTGAGTTAGACCCATCCAAAATTGAATCCATCCGAGATTTGCCACCGCCAAGGAACAAAACAGAGGTAATGAGTTTGCTGGGTAGACTCAATTACATCAGCAGGTTCATCGCTCAACTCACAGCAACTTGTGAGCCCATATTTCGGCTGCTGAGAAAGGATGCTGCGGTAGGTTGGACGGCAGAGTGTCAGGAGGCTTTCGACCAAATCAAAGGGTATCTGTCTAATCCACCCGTATTGGTCCCACCTAAGCCTGGGAAGCCCTTAATTCTTTACCTGACGGTCTTGGAAAATTCATTTGGTTGTGTACTGGGGCAACATGATGACACAGGAAGGAAGGAGCAGGCCATCTACTATCTTAGCAAGAAATTCACAGTACATGAGGTCAAGTACACTCAACTCGAGAAAACATGTTGCGCCCTAACTTGGGTAGCTCAGAAGTTGAAGCACTACCTATCTTCGTATACTACTTATCTCATATCCCGTTTGGACCCATTGAAGTATATCTTTCAGAAACCTATGCCCACGGGAAGGTTGGCAAAATGGCAAATTCTGCTCACAGAGTTTGATATCGTCTATGTAACGAGGACAGCCATGAAAGCCCAAGCGCTGGCCGACCATTTGGCAGAGAATCCCGTTGATGAAAAATACGAGCCCTTAAGAACGTATTTTCCCGACGAAGAGGTAATGCATACAAATGAGCTGGAGTTACCCGAGGAACCGGGTTGGAAGCTTTTCTTCGATGGAGCTGCAAACGCGAAAGGGGTTGGAATAGGAGCAGTACTCATTTCTGAAACAGGACGCCATTATCCTGTTACGGCTCAACTACGCTTCTATTGCACCAATAATATGGCCGAGTATGAAGCTTGCATTTTGGGTCTGCGCTTGGCTACGGACATGGATGTCCAAGACGTCTTGGTCTTGGGAGACTCGGACCTCTTGGTACATCAGATTCAGGGTGAATGGGAAACGCGAGATCTAAAGCTCATACCATATCGACAATGCTTGCATGATCTGAGCAAGCGATTTCGATCGGTGAAGTTCAAACATATCCCGAGAGTTCACAATGAGGTTGCGGATGCCTTGGCCACCTTAGCATCAATGCTGCACCACCCTGACAAAATGTATGTTGATCCTCTGCACATCCAGGTCCGTGATCAGCACGCTTACTGCAACGCCATAGAAGAAGAAGCAGATGGCGAACCCTGGTTTCATGATATCAAGGAATACCTCAGAATGGGGATATATCCAGAACATGCATTTGGAGACCAAAAAAGAGCCCTTCGGTGTTTGTCGAATGGTTTCTTCCTCAACGGAGGAGTATTGTACAAAAGAACCCCGGATTTGGGATTGTTGAGATGCATAGATGTCGGTCAAGCCACGACGGTTATGGCAGAGGTACATGCTGGAGTTTGTGGGCCACACATGAGCGGATATGTATTGGCAAGGAAGATCCTTCGAACAGGGTTTTATTGGCTAACCATGGAACACGACTGTATCACTTTCGTGAGGAAATGCCATCAGTGCCAGATACATGGAGATCTGATTCATTCTCCGCCAACAGAGTTACATGCGATGTCAGCACCCTGGCCGTTTGTGGCATGGGGCATGGATGTCATTGGACCTATCGAGACGGCGGCATCCAACGGTCATAGGTTCATTCTAGTGACCATTGATTACTTCACCAAATGGGTTGAGGCTAAAACCTTCAAGTCGGCAACCAAAAAGGCAGTGGTGGATTTTGTGCACTCCCATATCATCTGCAGATTTGGAATCCCAAAAGTAATCATCACGGATAACGATGCGAATCTTAATAGCAGCCTGATGAGAGAGGTATACCAACAATTCAAGATTACACACCGCAATTCCACCCCATATCGTCCCAAGGCGAATGGAGCGGTCGAAGCAGCCAATAAGAACATCAAGAAGATACTACGAAAGATGGTGGAAGGGTCCAGACAATGGCACGAGAGATTACCCTTTGCTTTGTTGGGTTACCGCACTACCGTCCGGACTTCCATAGGTACAACTCCTTATTTGTTGGTGTACGAAACTGAGGCCGTAATACCAGCGGAGGTCGAAATTCCGTCCCTCCGGATTGTCGCTGAAGCCGGGATTGATGATGAGGAATGGGTCAAAGCTCGATTGGAACAGTTGAGCTTGATAGATGAGAAAAGATTGGCAGCAGTGTGCCATGGTCAGCTGTATCAGAAGAGAATAGCGAGAACATATAATAAGAAGGTACGCCCTAGGAAGTTCGAAGTAGGACAGCAAGTATTAAAGAAGATCCTCCCACATCTTCTATCCAAACACAAAGGAAGGGCACTATGAGGCAACAAGACAGATCAACAAAAGCGTCCACATTCGCAAAGGAATGGACACTCATTTATCCCCAGCAAGTAAGACCATCAGGCAAGACGATTGATACAAATAGACTGGGTCGGAAATCTATGGTGCACGTCATGATCATAAGGACCAGTCATGTCATCCAGATAAGTTTTAGTTCAGAAAGATTTTCTCCTTTTCTATCTTTTTCATTTCTCTTTCTAAAAATTTTGTCTTGAAAAGGATTTTTCAAAGCTTACTACCAGAGACCGAAGGGGTAACCCCAACAGTCCTAAAAGGCTAGCCCCAGGCAAGGCAATGTTGTGCCCTGCAGTTTTGGAGGAAGTAAAGTCCTAAAGGGAGTGGTTTCGGGACTAAAAGCAGACTCCCACAGCATGTACTGTAAAGAGAAAGAAGAAAAGGGGATAAATTGAAAACCAACCCCCAGCAGGCCGGAAACCCCCAGCAAGCAACTTTGTCCACCAACCAGTTATGGGGGGGCACAGAGCAAGAAAAGGGAAAGAGAGGAAAAATCATCCACCGGAAAGGTACCTCCTCCCACCATGATTAAAACTAACTAAATCCTTTTTGTCTGCTGCAGGAAAACAAAGGATTGATGATGGCAGCAAGACGCAACGCCAGGGAAATCACCAAAAACCGGGGCAGAAAATTTTCTGCCAATTGTCAAAAATTTTCTCGGAAGAACGGGGAAACAATTTCAATACTTTAAGTTCTAGGTCGCCCACCAGTAAAATGCGGGAATATTTTTCAGCTCTAGGTCGCCCACCAGTAAAATGCGGGAATACTTTTCAGCTCTAGATCGACCACCAGTAAAATGCGGGAATACTTTAAGTTCTAGGTCGCCCACCAGTAAAATGCGGGAATACTTTATGTTCTAGGTCGCCCACCAGTAAAATGCGGGAATACTTTTTAGCTCTAGGTCGCCCACCAGTAAAATGCGGGAATACTTTTTCAGCTCTAGGTCACCCACCAGTAAAATGCGGGAATACTTTTTCAGCTCTAGGTCGCCCACCAGTAAAATGCGGGAATACTTTTATGTTCTAGGTCGCCCACCAGTAAAATGCGGGAATACTTTTCAGCTCTAGGTCGCCCACCAGTAAAATGCGGGAATACTTTTATGTTCTAGGTCGCCCACCAGTAAAATGCGGGAATACTTTTCAGCTCTAGGTCGCCCACCAGTAAAATGCGGGAATACTTTAAGTTCTAGGTCGCCCACCAGTAAAATGCGGGAATACTTTTTCAGCTCTAGGTCGCCCACCAGTAAAATGCGGGAATACTTTTAAGTTCTAGGTCGCCCACCAGTAAAATGCGGGAATACTTTTCAGCTCTAGGTCGCCCACCAGTAAAATGCGGGAATACTTTTCAGCTCTAGGTCGCCCACCAGTAAAATGCGGGAATACTTTAAGTTCTAGGTCGCCCACCAGTAAAATGCGGGAATACTTTTCAGCTCTAGGTCGCCCACCAGTAAAATACGGGAATACTTTAAGTTCTAGGTCGCCCACCAGTAAAATGCGGGAATACTTTATGTTCTAGGTCGCCCACCAGTAAAATGCAGGAATACTTTTTCAGCTCTAGGTCGCCCACCAGTAAAATGCGGGAATACTTTTAAGTTCTAGGTCGCCCACCAGTAAAATGCGGGAATACTTTTCAGCTCTAGGTCGCCCCACCAGTAAAATGCGGGAATACTTTTCAGCTCTAGGTCGCCCACCAGTAAAATGCGGGAATGCATTTCGAAATTTTGCATTTAAACAACTTTTGGTCTTACATTACAGATTTGGAATCAGTAACCCCACCAGAAGGCGGAAGGTTACAACAGAGATCCCCAAGCAGGAAACAATAAAATCCCCAGCACCAAGAAGCAGAAGGCTGCAAAGGCAAGCGCGCGATTCAAAGGGAAGAAGGGATGCGTCTTGAAAGAAGCAGCCTGGGAACGTTATAGCATGCCCAGCATAACAAATTTTGATGAAGAAAGCCACACCACTGAAGAAACCATTGAAAGGCTTAAAGAAGAGGGCCATGTTCCCAGCAGATCAAGCGAAATGATCAAAACTAGCATTCAGAAAAGGCAAAAGACCAGTATCATCCCCCAAGTCCACAAAATAAAGGCGTCGGAGGAAAGAGCTAGCCGACAAGAAAGCAAGGCGACAAGAACAAGTTGAAGATAGATGAGATCTCATGATCCATATTCTAGCTTAGCTTCTTGTTTTTCCTTTCAGAACAATGTAACAAGGAGATCGGTGGGCGGTAGCATCCTACAGCAGCATGCAACAGCACACAACAGCAGCGAACACTACAGTCACACGGTAGTCCCAGCTACCCAAATTTCCCGAACTACATTGACCTGATTCCTGTTCAGCCCAGGATATGTAGGAAACCTCTGAAGCAAAGGTTCGGTCAAATATTTTTCAAAAATGCTTCACACGGAGTACTCGGACGAGCAAAAATCGCCCGCTTTATCTTTGCGCGAAAACCCTTCGTGTCTTCGGGTAAAGAGGGGCAGCTGTAAGCACGTGATTTTTGCTTCGCGGACAATCACTCCAAAAAAGAAATAAAAATAATGGCAAATGGCTTCACTATACAATTTTTCGATTTTTTGCGTGACACGTGTTGGCAGTCATTTGTTGGTTCTGTCCATTTTTTTTCGTTTAATCTTACCAAAACGAAATACAAAATATGTATGTCATGAGTAATTAAACCGTAATTCGATCACTAAAAGAAAATCCAAAAATATATATGCATCTTTTATGTTGGGTTGTGATATGAGTGTGATAATTAGGTTAAGTAATTAAATTAATGATGGTTTTAAATTCATTTTTTTTAGAAAACAAAAAGAAAAGAATAATGAAGTTTATTTGGGCCCAAAATGAATTAAAATCAGGCCCAAAACCAGGACACAGGTCCAGTCCAAACATGAGCTGCCCGGGTAAGTCCCAAACGACGCCGTATCCGCGTCCCTGTGCTGAGCCGTGGATTTGATTCGAATAAACGGTCCCCATCAGGCCACTCATTCAACCCCAAACGACGTCGTCTTAGGCAATTGATCTAAACCGTCCAACCCCTTGATCCAACGGACCCAGGCCTTCCCCCTAAACCCGTCAAATTTTGACCCGATCCAGCCTTACCCGGTCTCACCCACCATCACACCCAAACGACACCGTCTTCCCTAAGTGAATAGATCCTGGCCATAAATCTCATTTGATCCAACGGCCAGGATCTAAACCCCTAGATCGTATATAAGCCTTCTATCGTACCCCACGCCCCCTATCCGAACCCCCCTTCACTCATCTTCTTCACCAAACCCTGAACCCCCCGAAACCCTAGCAGCCGCCCTGGTTTCCCTTCCACCAGAACCCGGCGGCATGAACTCCGGTGATCACCCCCTTAACACCCTTGATGTATCTCACCACCCCGAACCCAAATCGGTTACCCTCTAGCCTCGAATCCTCCCCCACCTTCTTGAATCTTCATTTGAAGATTCGAGACAAGACTCGATCTATACCAAACCACCCTAGATTCATACTAGACAGTCCCCTGACCTCCCTCGTGACCAAACCAAGCTTTGTTTGGTCTGAATCTACCCACAACTCCTAGAATCTCAAATCTGAGAATCTAAACCTTAGAACACAAGAACCTGGAGAATCCGGCCAGTCTTAACAGGGGTTTGAGGTCTGATAGGCCTTAATCAAGGTGTTCTCGTTTGAGAACACCCTGATTAAAGTTTGTTCGGCCTCAAATGGTCAAAGCCGAGTCAGACTTAGGTCGACTTTGTTTGGACATTTTTCGGTAAGTTTTTCTTTGCCTTTCTGTTTTATTCGAGTGCTAATTGAGTTTGTTAGCATGTTTTGTTGTGTTTGTTTGTTATTTCTGGTATTGTTCTTAATTCCTTCCATCTTTGTAAGGCCTTTATTTGGTCGTTGGTTTTTTTGTGTGTGTTTTGGAATGTATTCTGTGACATACATGTTCGATTAGATTAGTCGTCATATAAACAATTTGTATGGCTTCCCAGTATTGTGCAAAGTTAGCTGAAGATATTCAGGACCCCGTACGTATTGTTTATTTAATCTATTTGTTATATCTGGTTATAATTAGTATAGTCGACTTGATAAACGTCGTCGATTAGTTTTCTATAACTGAAGGGTCAAATATTCTAATTCATACAACT
The DNA here is from genome assembly GCF_000393655.2 of Nicotiana sylvestris. NCBI lineage: Eukaryota > Viridiplantae > Streptophyta > Magnoliopsida > Solanales > Solanaceae > Nicotiana > Nicotiana sylvestris. The sequence continues at coordinate 30,421,143 of NC_091068.1, forward strand.
TCACGTAAACGAACCTATTGTGGTTAATTGATTGTCTGACATTGTTTGAGAGTAATTTGTAACTGCATTGTAGACAATTAAAAGAACCAGGCTAGGGCAGTCTTGAATTTGAACTTTCAGAAGTTCAAAAGGCCCTGATGTTGCAATGGCTTAAGACAGTAATAACCAAGGAATAACAGGGATAGTCTGGGGTTTGAAAAGAACAGAAAAGATTAGTTTAAGTAAGCTGACAAGTAGGGTACTGAATTAGGATTAGATTAATGCCAATAGGGAACAAGACATAAGAGCACGGGAATTAAAAATGAATACTTAAATGAGCCCTTAACTCTTGAACAAAAGGAATAAGCCAGGCGTGGGGAACAAAATGGCTGGCATCAAGAAGATGCTTAGGCATGGGAAATAAAGGGGATGGGCAGTCACTAAGGCTGAAAAGGTTGGAGGCACTGAGCTTCTGTGTGTTGTGGATTGAGTGTTAGTCTCCCTGATTGTCGGAACTGTGCTGGTTATTTGCTGAGCTTTGATGGTTATTGAATTTCTGTTTGCTATTGCATAAAACATTCTGGTTCCTTTCTCGGCTGGTTTCGTTTACTATCCTGTTTTTCTGGGATTATTTGTTTGTTGCTCGACCAACGTGTGAACTTCATCCTTGTGGCTGGTTGTTTGTTGTCGGGTTGTTGCTGTTTAACTGCTGCTGCTGTGTTTGCTGTGTACTACTCAGCTGATTCTTTCCTTCTTCTTGTCTTCCCAACCAGGTACACAATTAATACTACCAATGTAACTTGAAAGTTTGAGCATGAATGCAAAAGAGAAGATCTGCAGATGTTTTTTTATATACATGGACTGTTGTGTTAAATGTCATGTAGTGTATAATAGCTTACATTTTTGTTTGGGATACTGAAGGTAGCTTACACGCCTAGTAGATGTCAATGTAGGGTGATTGAATGTTAGTTGTATATGTATGCTGTTAGGTAAAAATATTCTCAATGCATTAGGTTGCATCCCAGACTTGGTTTAATTGTGTAACGTATCATTTAATACATGCCAAGCATGAAAATATCCATTACTATCTAAAGTTCACCTCCTTTTGATAAATTACTTTGTTATAATTATTGATAAGCCACACCTTTAGAACCAAGAACATAAGTTTACTGTCTCAACCTCATGGAGGTCGAGCCCAGGTAGAAACGGACCAAGCAGGTCCGCATCAGATGAACAGTGGCCCAGGTCTGGCCCATCTCGCATGAGCTGGATTTGGGCCCCATAATGTTCGATCAGCAGTCCGTGCGTGTAGCCACATTTTCCTATTCTGTAAAAGCATTTTTGAATCCTGCTATAAATAACCTGCAAGCATGCAATTAACTAGGACTATCTCTGTTTTCAGTTAGTAGAGACAAGCGAGACAAGAAACGTAGTTGCTATAGGTTTATCCTTTAAAAATAAAAATGAGACGAGCCTCGCCAAATAAATCACAAACTGCCGGGGCCCTCAATAAAATACATAACCATTGACTAGACTTTGGATTTGGCCGTTTAATGAACCTTCACGGCCTCTTCCTAAACAACAATACATTAGACTCTTTAGGACGCGCCTTAATATATCTTACCTTCTTAAACTCGGATGCACATTTATGTGACCTAAATCCAATTCTCAACGGAGTCGAAATGTGTTTCTAATCACGGGTACATTGATTGTGACGTGGTTCGAGATACGTGTCCATGACGTTGCAAATTCCTTTCAGAAAATAAGAATGAGATGAGCCTCGCCAAATAAAAATACAAAATTGCGGGGCCCTCAGTAAAGATTTGCTTTCAAATTGCTTAGATTTCGGGATGTACCGTTTAGCAAAACTCCACGGTCCTACCCAAAATGAATACGCTAGTCGCTTTAGGCGCGCCTTTAATAATTTAATTTCCTTAAACTCGGGTGCACATTGATGTGACCTAAATCCAAATCTCAACAGAGTCAAAATGTGTCGACGACCACGGGTACATTGATTGTAACGTGGTTCGAGATACATTTTCACAACATTGCAATTCTTGACAAAAATAACAGTAAATGATAAAAGTGGTTAAAAGATAAAATTTGCACATAAGTTCATATTTGTATAAAATCAGATAATTAAGCCAAATATAACAGTTGAGCGACCGTGCTAGAACCACGGAACTCGGGAGTGCCTAACACCTTCTCCCGGGTTAATAGAATTCCTTATCCGGATTTCTGAAATGCAGACTGTAATATGGAGTCATTCTTTTCCTCGATTCGGGATTAAAAATTGGTGACTTGGGACACCCTAAATCTCCCAAGTGGCGACTCTGAAATAAACAAATAAATCTCCTTTCGATTATCCTTTAATTGGAAAAACTCCCTTATACCCCGCGGGTGCGGAAAAAGGAGGTGTGACCGTCATAAAGCAATTAAATTTTTGAGAAGAGAGTTGACTTTGAAACTTTTGCTATATGGACATTTTCTTGTAAAGTTAAGTGTCATCTTCTTTGCATCACCCACTTTAGAGTATTAAGGGCCTCTTTTCTCTCTCTATACTTGGTTAGAGGAACACTTTGCACATATAACTTATGGACTATATTCATTCTGCGGCAAATTAATATTAAATACCTTTTTGTTATTTTATATTATGTAGGAATGAGACTTACCTAATTATAAAACGTGACCACTTGAGGTTTGAGGTTACCGATTAATTAGCACTTGCTATTTAGATAGAAATTTCAATTGGAATATTTCAAATACTACTTCTTGCTACAATGGGTTTAATTACACTGATAACATAAAAAAATTACTTTCTGAAATCCTAAAACTTGTGAAAAGTTCATTTACTATTCATGTCTTTCCTTGTAACATAAAATACATGTCCACTAGATTAAAGAGGTATTTGAATTGCCAAATGTAGTTCGTGATCAGGGGTTATAATGTAGAGATTCAATTTACAAGATGATAGAAAATTTGATCAGAGCAGGATGTAAATTTATAAATGAAAAATAGAGCATAGAAATAGGCAATAGACGTGAAAAAGAAATTACTTGACTGATTGACTACAATGCTGCAACTGCAGTCTTTTTATAACAAAAAAACATAACAAACTTAAGCTAAAAATTAGGAACTACCCCACAAAGTTTTTTCCTAAAAACTAGATAACAAAAACCACGTTAAACTACTTCCTAAGGATTAGGACAAACCTAAAAGGTAGGTGTTTTATTTACTAACACCCTCCCTTAAACTGAAAGCTTTCAAGCTTCAGTTTATCTTCAATTTCTTGAGTTCTTCCATGGTGCAATGTCCCAGCAATCTTCTCAAATTTTGGAAAGAAAGTAATTTGAAAGGTTTAGTGAAAATATCCGCTAACTGGTCTTTACTCCGGCAATATTTTAGCTCTATTATTCCTTCATTGTTGAGATCTCGCAAAAAATAGTACTTCATGTCAATGTGTTTGCTTCTTTCATGTAGCATCGGATTCTTTGACAACTTGATGGCAGAGTTTTTGTCACAAAAAATTGTAGTTGCTTTTTCTTGTTTGAATTTCACTTCTTCAAGAACTCTCCTTAACCAAACAGCTTGACAAGCACAAGTTGTAGCAGCAACAAATTCAGCTTCGGTACTTGACAAAGTGATAATTGATTGCTTCTTAGAAGACCACGAAACAGCCCCCGTACCTAACATAGAAACATAACCTGAAGTGCTCCTTCTGTCATCTTGATCTCCTGCATAATCACTGTCAGTAAAACCAATCAAATCAGATTTTTCACCCTTCTTGTACAACAAAACAAAATCCTTAGTTCCCTGTAAGTAGCGAAGGATTCTCTTAGCAGCTAGCATGTGAAATTCAGTTGGGCTCTCCATATATCTGCTTATGAGACTTACAGCATACACGATGTCGGGCCTTGTAGCAGTAAGATACATCAAATTACCTACAATTTGCTTGTAGAATGTGCTATCCACCTTTTTCCGCTTCTAACTTTGCATAAATTCAAGCCAAACTCAACTGGAGTGTTGGCGGGATTGCAATTCTACATCGTGAACTTGTCCAAAATTTCTCACACATACTTCTTTTGGGAAACAAATATTCCATCATCAGATTGTACTACTTCTAATCCAAGAAAGTAGTGTATCTTACCAAAATCGGACATTTCAAACTCATCCATCATACACTTCTTGAAATCGGCAAACATGATACTATCATTCCCAATAAATATAAGATCGTCGACATATAAACACACAATGAATATTTTTCCAGATTCTCGAGTTTTACTAAAAAGAGAGTGTTCATATGGACATTTCAGAAAACCAACTTTTAGAAAGTAAACCTCAATACGACTATACCAAGCTCGCGGAGCTTGTTTTAGTCCGTAAAGAGCCTTTTTCAACTTGTACACCTTATGCTCATTTCCAATTTTTATATAACCAGAAGGTTGTTCTACAAATACCTGTTCTTTCAAGTGCCCATACAAAAATGCCGATTTGATATCTAATTGAAAAAATAGGCCAAGAATTTTGTGCCGCTAATGCAATCACCAATCTGATTGTATCGTGTCTTGCAACCGGAAAAAATACTTCTTTGTAGTCAATTTGATATTCTTGTTTGTATCCTTTAACCACTAAGCGTGCCTTATACTTGTCAACTTCATCATCTTCTTTTAGCTTTGTCTTGAATACGCACTTCACACCAATAGTTTTGTGCCCTTTTGGAAGATCTGATAGCTCCCAGGTGCCACTTCTTTCAATAGCATCAATTTCGTCATCCATAGCTTTCCTACATTTCTCCTCTTTGATAGCATTTTCAAAAGTTGTAGGATCACTATCTGCAAACAATGCAAAGTAGGAAAAATCATCTTCATTTACATCAATTCTTGTTACCTCATAATCCATCATCCACGCGGGCCTTTTGCGAGCACGACGGAGAGACTCATCTGGTGCATCAATTTCTTCCAAAGCTGAGGGTGAAATTTTAGCAGCTGCTGGATTAGAATTGTCAAAATTTTCAGGTATTATTGTTGCTTCTTCGACTGCATTATCAATTAAGATTGGAATAGACTGCTGCATATTCCAATCCCAAGAGTTTTCTTCATTAAAAATAACATCTCTATTGGTCAAAACCTTCTTTGTCAATGGATTGAATAACTTGTACGCCTTGGATGCCTCGCTAACACCAAGAAAAACACACTTTTCGCTTTTGTCATCAAGTTTCTTCCTCTTCTCATCTAGGACATGTGCATAGCCAACACAACCAAAAAAATTTAAAATGATCTACAACAGGTTTCCTTCCACTCCAAGCCTCCTATGGAGTCATGTTTTGAACAACAAATATTGGTCTTTTATTCAAAATATGAATACTCCAATTTACTGCTTTTAGCCAGAATATCTTTGGAACTTTTCCTCGAGCTAGCAAGCTTAGAACCATATTGAGAATGGTTCTATTATTCCTCTCTAATACACTATTTTGTTGTGGTGTATATGCCGTTGTGAGCTCTTTTCGAATGCCATGAGTCCCACAAAATTCTTAAAATGCCTTAGAGCAATATTCACCTTCACAGTCTGTTCGGAAGCTCTTGATGGTCTTTCCTGTCTCATTCTCCACATGAGCTTTGAAGCTTTTAAATACAATAAAAGCCTCTGATTTTTCCTGTGGAAAATACACCCAAGTCTTTCTAAAATAATTTTCAATGAAGGTAATAAAATACATTTTGCCTCCATTAGAGATTAGTCTTATTGGCCCACATATATCAGAGTGAACTAACTCCAAAACATGTTTTGCTCGCCATGATTTGCCTTTCGGAAATTGTGTCATGACCCTAAAACCGACCCGGTCGTGATGGCGCCTATCATGAAACTAGGCCAGCCGACACAAATCCCAAATCAAATCAGTATTTCATATAAGTCATTTTTAAGCTATTAAATTAACATAAGTCTAAATAACTAGTGCGGAAGAAAATAACACAAGCCCGACATCGGGGTGTCACAAGTCACGAGCATCTACTAAGGTCTGAATACAATGAAGTGTCTGAAAATATACTAAAAACAGTTTAAGGAAGATAAGAGGGAGAAGAGCAGGGCTACGAACGCCAGGCAGCTACCTTGCTAACTCCGATGAACCTGCCAATGAGTAATCCACACCCGCTACCAGGTTCAGAAATACCTAAATCTGCACACAAGGTGCAGGGAGTAATGTGAGTACGCCAACTCAGTAAGTAATGAGAGTAAATAAAGGCTGAGTAGTAAAAAAATACATAATCCACGTCATAACACAACAGTGAGTACAATGTGTTTCAAAAACAATGTATAAATCAAATCATTTTGTTAAAAATCCAGTTTTCGGTAGAAATCATTTGAATATGTGTAAAAATCCATTTAAAACATCTTTCAACAGTTTTCAAACTAGTGATGAAACAATGAGTAGAAATGATGAAAACATAGTTAGCCCCTCGGGCAAAAACTCACTCGTATACAGTCCCTCGGGCAAAATAAATCATAAATCGGCCCTCGGGCAAAATCTCAAAAGAACCAGTCCCTCGGGCTACCTCCTAATCACTCGTAATCAGCCCCTCGGGGAACAACATAAATAAAAATAGCCCCTCGGGCAACATCACATCACTCGCACTAGGTACCCGCGCTCACTAGGGGTGATCAGACTCCGGAGGGGCTCCTACAGCCCAAGCGCTATCACAAGTCATTTCGTGGCATAATCAATCAGGCCCTCGGCCTCACATAACAAGCCACCCCGTGGCATAATAAACCAGGCCCTTGGCCTCTCATATATCACAAATCAGTACAACATGCTGCGGCGCGCAGTCATATCCCATGATATCCCCACAACATAGGTCATCGGCCTCACTCAGTCAGAAACCTCTCAAGCCATTCGGGCTACAGTAAAATAGTATGCTCAGTCGAAATATCATTTATGCGTCAAATTAGGGTAAATAAGACTGAGTTATGAAATCAGTAAAATATAGCATGACTGAGTACAGTTATTAAATTAAAACAGTGAGAAATTTCAACAAAGAAAAACCCTAAGGGTCCAAACAGTTGGAACGAGGCCCAAATATGGCATCCAGCGCAAAACTTAGTAATACTTTCCAAAACACAAGGTTTGGCAAACCGTCCCTTATGGGTTGTTGAAGCCAGCCCCTTTGTCGGAAAACTTTTGCAACTATAAACAAATTAACTCTTTGTGTAGCTTAACAAGTCGTCCCTTATGGGTTGTTGAAGCCAGCCCCTTTCTAGGAAAACATTCGTATCTATGATTTAGTTTGCTTTCTTGGAGTCTCTTGCTTTGTTCCTTATACTGTGGTATCAGAGCCAGCCCATCCTTTCGGAGGGAGAAACAATTTACTAAATATGTCTGAGTCATTCCCATCATCCTCTTCCCTTGCAAAAATGAATATGTCCCCTACTCTATATAAAACCTTGTCCAAAAAATATGATTACCTCTATGAAGTAGATATCCTACCCAATGAACAAAAAGTATCCTCCACTGAACTACCTCTCATAAACCTCTACTCAGCTTTCGCCAAAAAATCATTTGTACCCTGGACCCAAATTTATTCCTTAGTCCAACACAGACCAAAAGGAGTCAAAGAATACGTTGCTGCCTCAAAACTTGACCAGCATCCTATTCTTTCCACTTGAGAGGAACAATTTATCACTCTTCAAATCCCAGATGATTTTCCCAAACAATGGAGAGATCATGGTTTTACCCATATCCATTTTGGTGTTATCCGAATCACTTTAACATATCACGGAAGAAAAGGTCAACCTGTTGTAGCTCGACTTTCTCTTCTAGATACAAGGTATTTGGAGTACCAACATGCAAATCTGGGTACTGCAGAAGTTACCCTGAATGTTGGGACTGTCTTCATAACTATCTTTCCAAATTTCAACATGTCCCTTTATGATCCATACTCAACCGAAACTCTAAAAATCCAAGTCCAAATCCAAGGAGCCCCTCAATCTAAAGATTCCATCCAAGCCACTCTTCATCACCAAATGGCGTGGCGAGTCCCAAATCATGCCATGGATCTTTGCCTTCCTGGAGGAGAAAATGATTTACTCCTAAATATTGATGCTACCAAAGAAAACACCATGTGCACCCAAATACCCAGACAAATTTTAAGAGATGAACTTATCAAAATTCTTCCTAATTCCTGGATCACAAATTATGAAAAGTTAAGAGAACCGAAGGAATCTCTGCAATCTGGTGAACCAACTTTTACCAAAAGAAATGACAAAACTGTCTGCATAAGCTTTGACCATTCCCATCTTAGAAAACCCAATAAAACCATCTTTTCTTGCCAAATGATTCAACCCAAAGATACAACAGATACATACCCTAAACCTGATAGAGAATTCTTTTGGAATATACAAAGTATCATGCAAGAACATGACTGGTGTTAAAATTTTGACAAAGAAGGGAAAAGAGCTTGGTGGTTCAAATGCCCCTTTACGGGGCACTGCCCTTGGGATCTTGATTGCAACTGTAAAGACTGTTTGGAAGATCCAATTGGAGAATATGATGAACACCACCAGTTTCATTGCGAAAGGTTCAGCCTCAATAAAACCAAACCAAAATCCAAGAAAAAGTGGAAAACCACTAAAAACAATTTCGAGCCAAATATGAGAATAAAGATCCTTCAATTGGCTCATTAAGACGTCCAGGTAAATATGAATTTCTTGTCAGTTACAAACCCTAGGAATGGCCAAAATTACCAGAAACATTCACTCCAAGTTGGGAGGATAGTGAAACCACACCCAAACCCAAATCACCATCAGCTCATACCCCAGAATCCAAAAAGCCACCTGAACCTAAAACTTCACCGACTCAAAAAACCATAAATCCCACATAACCACAAATATTCATGCTAAGTCCTTCAAGCTCCAGTCGTATCCAAGATTTTCCTTCACTTCAACCTTTTGAAAAAGAGTGTATAAGCCATGCTCCAAAAATTTCCAAGAAAATCATAGTGCTACCTACTGGAGAAAAACCCCCCAACAAGTGACATCGAAGCAATAATGAACTGGCAATCAGAAAACTCCATCTGCAAAAACAAGGTGTTGAACAACATAGGCAACACCATAAATAACGTGGCCCATACACAAAACAAAATGATAGCAAAATGGAAACAATTGAGAAAAAGATGGAGCAGACATCGTCTCACCATACCGGATTAATCAAAGTCTTAGAACTAAGATTGAAAAATTTACAATATGAGATTTGTCCGCCAGGAACTTCACTTTTCCAGGTCTTCCAACAACAACAAAAGGAGATGATTTTATCAAAGAACAAATTCAACTTCTGAGACATGACCACTTTGAGCCACAAAAAATCTCAGTTTTCCCCTCGAAACCTACCTTCTTCCCTATGTCTCCACAAGCATATTCCCCACCTAAATTAGACTACACCTTTTCTACTTTTACATCTACCTCACAAAATCCAATCTCTTTCACCCGACCTTTAAAAGAAGAACATGATTTTGATATTGCAAAAATGGTTTGGGAAAGGAAAGATGCCCTTGCAGCACAAAAATAAACCAAGAAAAGGCGAGACCAAGGAGAAAGTTCAAAAGGGTCCAACCTCGAAAATCTGATGATTTCTGACTAGAAGGATCCAGACCTCTATGTCTCCCAGCCAAGATACATATCAGAAGAAGATACTCCATGGTCGGAATGTCTAAATTTATCAGACGATGAAACAATGGAATATAGCTCTCAATCAAGCAATGAATCCACAACAAACTCTTCCGAAGATGACAATCCCCCAATATTTGTAAACCAGCTAAGAGACCCAAAAGTATCTGAAATAGATGAGGAACAAGAAGGCATGACAAATGAGCCAATCCCAGAAAGAAGATATGATCCCATGGCGTCATAACCCGTTGGAACTGGTTTCCACACTTTCACCTTATATGACGTCAAGGTTTCAAGATGGCCTCAAAGGATCCAAGACTTTTTTACTTGGATGGTGACCAAAATTTTGGTGGAACGAGAAAAGTATATCATCCTGTCAGAACTCACTTCATGGTTCTCACAAATCCTCAGAGATTGGTGGAACTCAGTTGGAATTCAAGACAAAAATACTTTTCTTACTTCCCAAGATTTTTCCTTCAACATCAGAATCCTACATGAAATTTTCTGTGGAGATACTGGCCAAAGACAGGAGAAAATGCGAAGACAACTCTTCGAGATGAAGTGTGTGTCATTCGACAGAAATGACATTGACAGGCATTTTCAAAAAATGGTGAAGATATACTTTGAAATTGGCGGAGAACATCAATCTGAAGCAAGCCTTTGTCTCTTTCCTTCCAAAGTTGTTGGCAAGCCGAACCATGACCACCACTGAAGAAAAGTTTCAGTCTATAACAATCCCACAAATTGGTTACATCAGGCAAGCTATTTTTGTTGCATTGGATGACATTTGTACGAAGCGCTTTGCCCTAAAACAAATTATCCAACACAATCCAGCGCTTGACAAAACATGTCGCAAATCTGTCTAATCACCGGATCAGGATGTTCCTGCCACACATCTAGGTGAAGGAGAGAATTCGGGAGGTTCAGATGGCCAAGAATTTCAGACGGAAAATCAAGGTCCAAGAGACGCACAAAATATTTCAGACGCAGAAGGCCAGGAAATTTTCACAAGAAGAACAAATGATTTATTTGCCATAAGATTGGACATTTCGCAAAAAATTGTCCCCAATCTAGAAGATCTGTCAAACTCCTTGAAGATATTGAAGATTACATTGGCATACATCTTGGAAAAGAGGAGGACCTTGAATGCATATTCTCTGTGGATGATGAACCCAATGAAGAAAGTTTATTCTCTCTTGATATCTATGAAGATCAAGGCAATGATCACTACCAAATTTCAAAACTAGTGATCGAAGTCCGAGAGGAGATCAACGCCCTCGCAATCGTTCCTCAAGTAAAACTAAAAGTCTATTCATCCAAATGGGATAAACCAACTCGACTTATTGCTTTCATCGACACCAGAGCTGCTTTTTTACTCCTAAATCCTGTTGTTCTCCCTGAAGATCAATGGGTGCCGCATTTTAAAGATTTTAACACTGCATCAAATGCAATTTTGACCACAACTGTCATTATAAAGCACTGGGTCACAATTGAGTTCTTTCTAGGGTTAAAGTACAGAACCAAGCTGCTAGGATATGATGTACCAAGAAAGGATCTTATTATTGGATTCGACATTTACAGACAACTTAGAGATCAACTCCAAATCAAGGCTAACGGGATAGCTTTTAAAAAGCAGTTCAGAGCTTATTCTGAGATTCCAAGGCTATTCCAAATCACTGACGACGAACAAATCAAAGAGATTGAGCAAAATCTCATTGAACATTCATGTGCTCAATCCCACAAGGATTTCATGAATAAAGGGAAACACCCATTATGGAAAAATGAAGAGTTTTTTATCAAGCTCCCTTTCAAGAAGAATGAAAATATCAATCCAACAAAAACCAGCCATCTAGGGATGAATCCAGACCATCTTCAGCTTGCAAAGAAAGAATGTGAAGAACTTTTGGAATTTGATCTGATAGAGCCATAAGATTCACAATGGGAATGGGAAGCAATTTATATCAACAAAAGAGCTGAACAGACAAGAGGAAAACTCAGGTTAGTCATCAACTACCAGCCACTTAACCATTTCCTCCAAGATGATAAGTTTCCTATCCCAAATAAACTCACCATTTTCTCCCACTTAGCCAAGGCCAAATATTTTTCCAAGTTTGATTTAAAATCCGAATTTTGGCAATTGGGAATCTACCCTGAAGAAAGACCTAAAACGGGATTTTGCATCCCCGATCATCACTTCCAATAGAAAGTCATGCCCTTCGGGTTGAAAACTGCACCCTCTTTGTTCCAAAAAGCCATGCTAAAAATATTTCAATCCATCCTCCATACCTCCTTAGTTTACATTGATGACATATTCTTATTTAGTGATACATTGGAAGAACATGTCAATTTGATTCGTCAATTTGAGGCATTGGTAACACAGTACGGGATCATGCTTTCAGCAAAAAAGATGGTTCTTGCTCAAAAAGAGATCGATTTTCTCGGAATGCATTTTGTCCAAGTTGAATACAGTCCAGGACCACATATATGTCAGGAATTATTCAAATTTCTGGATACCATCCTCACAACAAAGCAGATCCAACAATTCTTGGGCATAGTAAATTATGCGAGAGATTTCATCCCAAATATCTCTACATACATTTATCCACTCACAGAGATGCTCAAGAAAAATGCTCCGCCATGGGGAAAGAAACAAGATGAAGCAGTCAAGGAGTGCTGTTCTATTTGAAGAAAAAGATGGACAGAGGAAAATATGCGGATACGCCAGTGGAAAGTTCAAAGATGCCGAGCAACATTATCACTCAACTTTCAAGGAAATTCTTGCAGTAAAGAATGGAATCAAGAAATTTAATTTCTTCCTTATTCATACAGAATTTCTAATAGAGATGGATATGAAGGCCTTCCCAAAGATGATTCAGCTAAATGCAAAAATTATTCCCAATCCTCAGATTCTCAAGTGGGCTCAATAGTTCTCTCCATACAAATTTCAAGTTAGGCACCTGAAAGGAAAGAATAATATTCTCGCAAATTTTCTATCTCGACCGGAAGAATTCTCAAAGAGATTTTCCCCAGCAAAACTGAAGCCAAAGCAAAAGCTGATCAGCCACATCTTCATGCTCTCAAGTATACCAGGAACGAGTTCATCAAAGCCAACAAACCATCCACCGGAGTTGTTCAACCACATGGATCCCTTTGACCCGTCAATTATTATGGAAAGAAAAACTCATTATGAGCTCCAAGTTTTCCGGCAACATGAATGATCCATTCTCAAGCCATATGGGGTCAATCCAGAATATTTGTTTTACCATATATTCATAGCTCAAGCCAAGGATTTTCCACAAGAACTATTATGGTTTTTCTGGTACCTATGTCATCAGTATCATATTTTCATGGAATTCAAATGCAACGTCTTCAAGGATTTTGATAACATTGCACCAGCCCTTAAAGTATTTTTGCTATGGTTCAAACCTATAAGATATCGGATAAAATGTTTCAACGATTCCTATACAACAAAGGTATTTGTGTTCCACATGCCAGTGAAGATTATTAATGGAAAAGTCCAGGTACAAGCAGAGGCATCATTCTAGTGGAAATTTCTCGTGTCCACTTTATCAATGGAGGAGGAATATAGCGAGGCACAAAGAATCCTTTTCCAGCAAAATAGGTGCATCCCGAGAGAGATATGGCCAAAAGATTGGGCAAGTTGGAATTATACTAACACTCATCCTCACTGGGAACGAGTCCGGAAAGTAGTAAAAGAATATCAAACCCCATACGAAGTCATCCGAGAAAAGATCACTCACGACATTTCCAGATTAAAGTTACGGATTACATCTCTCAATCCAAAGGAGAAAGAGCACAGTGGAGAAGGACCGTCAAATTTCAGGCATTACTACACAAGGTCTTTGAAAAGATGCCTAGAAGACAACCCTAAAATCAATGAAGGATAATTATCTAAATCCCTGCTAATACCACCATAATCCTACATTACCTGCCCAAAAATTCCTCAAAAATATTCTACACATGCCAAGACAAATTCCCACATCTTTTCATACTATCCGGGCCCTACTTCTACTTATTTTCACATACTTCCACATGTCTCCACATGCTTCGTCATATGCAACACAATACTTTCACATGGCGTCACATGCTCCCTCATACTTTCACATGCTACACCATGTATATTTCACCCCTTTCACATGTTTTCAGGTGTTTTTCAGTTGTTTTGCCTAAAGTCCTTCACATGCCAAGAGGGACCCGCTTGTAGATAAGTTTGCCATGTAAGATAGGTTTATTTTATCATGAAAGTTTGTCCTGTAAAACCCTCCTAGTCCTATATAAAGGAGGCCTTGTAGTAGTTGTAGGATCATAGTGTAACCTTTGTAAATCTTTTGTGATATATTACATATGAGTGCTTTCTAAATTTCCCTCTTATTCTTTCTTTCGAATGGATGGAAAGGCTGGTCCATGTATGAAAATAGATTAAGAATACTCTTTGAAAGTTAGCTTATTGTAGTACGAAATTTTTCTGAGTTATAAACAACTAACGTTTGTTATAGTACAAAAGTTTTTTGAGTTGTGTAGCTTGGCAAACCGTCCCTTATGGGTTGTTGAATCTAGCCCCTTTGTAGGAACACTTTTGCGACTATAAACAAATTAACTGTTTGTATAGCTTGGCAAGCCATCCCTTATGGGTTGTTGAAGCCAGCCCCTTTGTAGGGAAACTTTCCTATCTATGATTTAGTTTGTTTTCTTGGAGTCTCTTGCTTTGTTCCTTATATCAGATAGTTTTCAATCAAATACGTGACATAATAGTCGTACAGGATGGACCAAGTTACAATCCCCAACGGTGCATGACCCCACGCTCGTCATCTAGCTTGTGCATCACCTCAAAGTAGTGAAACAGTGTGAAATCCGGGGTTTTATACCCTCAGGACAACATTTACCATAATTACTTACCTCAACCGGACAAAAATCTACATCGTGATGCCGTTGCCGCTTGACTCGGCCTCAAATCATCCCGAATCTATCCAAAATCAGAATCATATCATCAATACATGCTAAAGGAACAAGGCTCACGCGAAAATTATCAAATTTAATCAAAATTCCCGAAATTGGCCAGACCCGACCCCCTGTCCCATATCTCAAAATCCGATAAAAATCACAAAACTAAAATCCTTATCCTCTCACGAGTTCATACATACCAAATTTATCAAAATCCAACTCAATTTGACCCCTCAAGTCCTTAATCAAACTCTCCAAAAATCTCAAGTCCTAACACCTCATTTTCACCCCTAATCTTCATAAATTACATGATTAAACAACGAAAAATCATCACATATACGAGTATTAGGGCTCAAGCAACTTACCTTACTGATAAACCCTTGAATTCCTCCTCAAAATCGCTCACAAAAGCTCCAAAGCCGACTAAAAATGGTGGAAAATGAACTAAAATCTGCGAAGTCTACAATTTATACTTTCTGCCCAGAGGTACCGCATCTGCTGTCAAAATGTCACTTCTGTGATGCTGCACCTGCGGAAGATTCATCACAAGTGCGGCTCCCACTTATGCCCATAAATCACTTCTGCAATTACAACATCACACATGCGGCCCCGCTGGTGCGATAAAATCGCCGCACCTGCGATCAAGCTTCAACTAGTCCAAAACCGCATCCACGGCCTTCCTCATGCATCTGCGACCTCGCACCTGCGGTCCTAAATCCGCAGGAGTGGAAATAACATAAGCAGCAAATTTCAGCTTCACCAACTCAATTCCAACTCTTCCGTCAACCAACTAAATTCATCCTGAGGCCCTCGGGACCTCATCCAAAAGCACCAGCAAGTCATATATTAACACACAAACCTAGTCGAACCTTTGGAACACTCTAAACAACATCACAACACCAAATCAACCTCGGATTCAAGTTTAAGAACATCTAAATTTCCAAATTCCACAAATAACGCTGAAACCTATCAAACTCCGCCCGAATGACCTGAAATTTTGCACACACTGCACAAATGATACTAAGAACCTACTCCAACTTCTGAAATTTTATTCCGACCCCAATATTAAGATTTCCACTGCCTACCTGAAACTCCAAATTTCTAATTTCGCCAATTCAAGCCTAAATCTATCACGGACCTCCAAATCACATTCCAGATGCGCTCCCAAGTCCAAAATTACCTAATGAAGCTAACCAAATCATAAAAATTCAAATTCGAGATTGAATACTAAAGAGTCAAAACTTGGTCAAACCTTTCAAATTTAAAGCTTCAAGCTGAGAATTGTTCTTCCAAATCTATTCTGAATGTCCTGAAAACTAAAACCGACGATTTACATAAGTCATAACACATCATACGGGGCTAGTCATGCCCGAGAACTGGCGAGCGAAGTGCAATTATTCAAAACGACCAATCAGATTGTTACAAATTGAGATCGGTGTTGTTTGCCAACAACACATTCTTCACAAATTTGAGGAGCAGTAATTTGAGGAAAACCTGTGACCATGTTCTTCTCCTAAAGTTTCTTCAATCCTCCAAAACTCAAATGACCATAACAAAAATGCCACAACCATGAGGGATCCTTCACTTCCGTCATCAAACAAGATTGCATACTATCAATCATTATCGGAAATAATCTGTTGGAACTCATCTGAATTATCTCTATAGCTCCTCTTACAGGGTCATAAATTTCACACTTACCCTTCTTAATAGTGATGACATGGCCTTTCTCTTGCAACTGACCAACACTCAGTAAGTTGCTTTTCAAATCAGGAACATATAACACATTAAAGATTGTTTCCACAAAACCATTATTGGTTTTAATCTTGATGTCACCTTTTCCGTTGCATCCACAGTAGAACAATCACCAAAACTAACTTTAGAATGGAAGTCTTCATTTAAGTAAGAAAAGCAAGACTTACTTCCAGTCATGTGATTAGTACAGCTTGTGTCTAAATACCAAACATCTTGCTCGGTTTCCTTCTCTACTTGAATTGCCATAAACAAGGTCTCTCCTTCCTTGTTCTCCGAGTAATTGGACTTCTCTTCCTTTTCTTTGTAATTAGGCAGCCTAGTATAACATTCACATGCGTAATGACCAAATTTATGACATCTATAGCACTCTATCTTGGATTTGTCATAATCTCGACTTCTGACTTTACCTTGAGATTGATCATTATTTGCTTTGAAATTCCTACCGGAATCTCTACCTCCACGATCTCCTCTTCCTCTGCCTCGACCTCTACCTCCACCCCTTCCTCTAGAATTGGGAGAAGAAATAAAAGTAGAAGCCTTCAAAGACTGCTCATCGAAATTTGAACTACGGTTCATCTTCTGCTCATGCACCAATAAGGAGCTTTGCAATACGTCAAGCGATAAGACATCTATGTCTTTTGACTCCTCAATAGAGCAAATGACATAACCATACTTTGGTGTCAGAGAGCACAATATCTTTTACACTATTACGACGTCGCCCATGTTCTCACCGTGGAATCGCATCTTGTTGCATATCTCCATGGTTCTAGCACAGTAGTTGGTGACGGATTCTCCTTCCTTCATCTGCAAGGTTTCGAAGTCCCTCCTCAAGGCTTGAAGTTGTGCCCGCTTCACATTTGTAGAGCCTTGATACTTTTTCTTCATGGAATCCAATATATCCTTGGAAATTTCTTTTCAAAGAATAGTTTCCAAGATGGGACGCTCAATAGCCTGAAAGAGATAATTTTTTGCCTTTAAATCTTTCAACTTTCTTGCTTCAAACTGATTCTTTTGAGCATCCGTCAAAGTTTCGCCTACTGCTGACGCTTTAGTGTCATCTTCAACAATTGACCAATACTCTTTTGACCGTAAGAAATTCTCCATCAGCATACTCCAATGGTCATAGTGACCATCAGAACGGGGAATAGTTGTTTGCACAAAATTGCTCTCTGAAGCCATAGATGAAGAATAATTTTTTTTATTTTTGAGTAAACTCTCTCTCTCACATGGTTTATTTATTTTTGGGATCTAACCTTGTTCTCATACCACTGATAGAAAAATTAATCAGAGAAGGATGTAGATTGTAAGTAAAAAATAGAGCAGAGAAAAAGGCAATAAACGTGAAAAAGAAATTGCTTGACTGATTGACTACAATACTGCAATTGCAATCTTTTTTATAACAAAAAAATATAGCAAACTTAAGCTTAAAATTAGGAACTACCACATAAAATTTTCTCCTAAAAACTTGATAACAAAAACCACGTTAAACTACTTCCTAAGGACTAGGATAAACCTAAAAAGTAAGGAGTTTTATTTACTAATACAAGATGCATTAATGTAGTATTAGGATCGAAAGAATCTGGGTTTTTTGTCCTGATTTTCTATAAAAAGATTTTTTCTTCTCATTTAGTAGCATTCACTATGTATTCTTATGGCAATTGAGAGCCTTATTTAGGGGGAGAATTTGTGTGACAAGTGCAAATCTGGCACTTATGTGTGTCTTATTGTGAGGTTGTTCTCTCGTACTCTCTTTTATATAGTGGATTGTTCATCTCGATCTGAATGTGGACATAAGGCCAATTGATTGAACCACGTTAAATGTTTGTGTCTCTTTTGTTGTTTGATTTATCGTCATTAGACATATGCTTTATAGCTTCTCATGATACTTGATTATTTCGATCCTAACATGTGATTTATCTATTTAAAGGGGAAAAAAGAAAATAATCCAAAAAGAGGGACGCTGAGGCATGATGTACATTCTTATTTGAGAATTTGTGAATACAAACATTCTTCTATGTTGACCTGAAAATGATTTCAATGTTATTTGAAATAAAATTTCACAAATCGCCTTCATTCGTATGTATCAATTATCAACACACATTTAGTTTAATGAATCCTAGTTGTGCAAGACGACTCGAAGTTTAAAAAAAAAAATTGGCAAAGTGAAAAGAAAATCAAAAACATGAAAAGAAAACGAAAGATGAGAAAAAAAGAAAGCAAATATTGGTTAATTTTTCTGTCTATGATTGTTGGCACTCCCAAAATAAGGAAAGTAGTTGTGTGAATCACATGGGAGATTGGCAATACCGAAAGAACCTTTAAGATGCATTGAACAACGCCATTCAATACATAGACAAAGAGGAAATAAGGGAACATATCATGAAATTAGAGATATTAATCAAGATTTGTGACCACTTTTTGTTTCTCATTGTTTCCCCTATTATAAAAATAAAAATTATAAGAATCTAATCTTTTGTTTAGTAGAGAACGCTTTAAATCTAATATTTCTTTTCAACTTTTAAATTAAATTTTAGTGTTTAATTAAGACTGCCTTATATAAGAGAGAAAACATTTCCAACGACAAATGCAATTGTCATGAAATGAGGTCCCTAATGTTTCTTGAGAGGTAAACGTCATCCTAGAAGACTGCTTTGGACTATTTGATCTTCTTCTTACTTTCACTAGTTGGTGCTATTTTTAATTATTACAATAAGTTAAGAGTAGCATTTTCGAACTTGTGAAGGTGTTGGCATTTTTTCAATGACATTAATTAGTGAATATTCATATACTCGATCGATTTCTACTTACTTAAAAGTTGAGGTATAATAATAGTTGTTGTTGTAATATGCTGTTTGCTTTTATTTTGTTTAGCTCAATTGCATTCATGAGACATGATTTTTCAAATATTTTTAGGGAAATCCTAATACTATGCAAGCAGGCTAATCCTCCAGATACGAGTACGGCTGAACCTAATAATTTTTGTCCAAACCTTACATTGTTTTAAAAATTATTAAATAATGCACAAATTATTAATGGAGAAGGGCCAAATATACCCTTGTACTATGAGAAAAGGTTCAAATATACCCTTCGTTATACTTTCGGTCCAAATATATCCCTACTGTAATAGTATTGGTTCAAATATACCCCTCTTTCGTTAAATTTGTCCAAGGTGGACATCCAATCCTACGTGACACTAACATTTGATGAGGTGGTATGTCACGTGGCATGCCAACTCAGAGACCCTAACCCATTTTACCCCTCCCCTATATTTGTTTTTCCACCACTAAAATTTTCTTCGAGGGGAAGGAAAGTTTAGTGATGGAAAAAAAAAATAGAAGGGAGGGGTAAAATGGGTTAGGGGCGCTGAGGTGGCAAGCCACGTGACATCCACCTCATCAAATGTTAATGTCACGTAGGATTGGATCTCCACCTTGGACAAATTTAACGGAAGAAGGGTATATTTGAATTAATAGTATTACAGCAGGGATATATTTGGACCGAAAGTATAACGAGGGATATATTTAAATCTTTTCTCATAATACAAGGGTATATTCCGAAATATTAATTTAGAATAACATAACTTAAAACATTAAAATACTAAACTCATAAATTTCAGATCTTGAACCCATAAAAACTAAAAGGCCATTTGAAGGATATAAGGATATATGAAAGATGGAGCACTAAAGTATGCAGCAAACAAAATAGGAGACTCTGATAGCAACTTAGACCTTCTATCAATTTAACACATGCTAATAAATTATTGAATGGCGTTCAAATCAAAAGGAATGTCCACTCAAGAAGACTATATGTCTCATGACTTAGATTTTTTGAGTATACATAATCATAATGACTGGACTAATTCAAATTCACGCAAAACTATCCTAAGATTCATAACACCTTATTCCTTCTATTTATGAAATTATTGAAATGCCTTTAAATCAGAAGAAATGTCCCATCAAAAACACCACGTAGCGTCCTATGAAATTATTTTCTTTAAACATTCCATATTCGAATTACATTTGCTCGATTTATCTAGTCTCAGAATAGATACACCTACTAAAGAGGATAAAATGTTTCTTACCAAGAAGTTGTTCATTCACAGAACTCAAATACAATAAAAGTAGTAGAAAGAATGAAGTGATCATGTATTACACATGACACTCTTTCAGAATTTATACTTGATGGATTCGGAACAGACGGTTGCCTACATGTGGATTATCTTGTCGACTACCTTATTTTGGTCAGTTCTTAATAAACCAAATAATGCAAGAGGTATACTTTTTTGGAAATAACCTAATCCTATGTTAAAATTTGCAAGCCCCCATCCAAGAGAAAAACATAAGAAAAGTTGAACATCATTTTCAAGCTTGTTGCAACTAGTATAATACTGCCAATACGTATAAATATTCACTCATATACAATGACCAAAAAAAAAAGTGTAAAAAACACATAATAATGTATTTGGCAAAAAGAGAAAAGAAAGATAACAGAAACCATCTGAGCCTTTCTAATCCTACCTACACACCTACAAGCTTCAAGCTTGGTTTCTGAATATCTCCTTTATAACACACTTATAGTATAATTTTCTACCCCTTTAATATTTACGTATATACGAATAATAATTTTGTAGTACTATACTTGATTTTGCAAGTCTTTTGAGCTAATAAAAGTCCCATGAAATCCATATGGAACTCTAGATGGAAGTTTAACAGTAGCCTCCAATTCTAGAGTCATAGCATTCACAATTTGTAGTTCTGATTTCCATGTCTTCTCGTCATGGCAAAATGCAAGAATAAAACCGTCATCTTCGTTCTCAGAATTTACGTTTCTCGGTAAAAATAATGGCTCACCTCCATATCTTTTATCTCCATACATATATTTCTGAACTTCCCCTGTTGATAAGTCCACTTTTGCAAATCCTGACACTTTTGGCCATGGCTCTGCAATTGCAAGATAAGCATATTGTGTTTTTCGACCAAGTTTGTTCCTATTAACCATTCCGGCTTCCAAATTAACTTGTTCTGATGATGAAATTATAGCCCGTTTCGTCGATTCGCCTGTCTTCAAATTGAGCCTTATTTCGGACAAAACACTCTGTAAATTCTCATTACATTCGTTGAAAATTGAGTCTGGTGGTGTCATGCATGAGCCAATGACAACTACTTCATCTGTCTCTGGCTCTTCCCAAGCATTCCATAAATGAAAACAGAATGTTTCGGGTGATTCTACCCAAATAATATTCTTCGAATCTTTAGCATTTTTGGGTAGAATCCCGAACCTGGATTTCTTGTCTTTGTCATAAATTACTGGTGAACCACCTTTGATCATTTCTTGAAGCTTGAACACAACTTGCTGGTCGGGAATTACGACATAATTCTCGGTAATAGCAAAATCATGCATCATGGTCGGGACGTCCAGTGGGATTTCGACGTCAGGTGATTTCTTCCCGTCGGTCGAAAACATGAAGTACTTCAAGTAAGGCTTTTGAACTACGTCGTAGCTCAAAGCAAAAAGCTCACCCGAAACAGGATCAATTTTCGGATGAGCAATCATTGTGCTTTTTAATTGCTCCTCAAAATCGTACCTTCCAACAGTTTGAAGGTCACCAGAAGACGAGATTTGAACTTGATACGGGACATCATCTTCTGACATGGCTAAAAGTTTGTTGTTAAAGTAAACCAATCCGGCATTAGCCACTCCCATGCCGTGGCTATGATTCACGAGCCCGAATAGTCCACGAGCGTAGAAGAGCAATAGCCGCGCAATTCCAGAATGGCCATGAAGTTCACCAATGGCTTTTGGAAAAACAGGGCGACCCAATTCACGTTCTTGAACTAATCTTTGCGTTTCAGTGAAACGGCAAGAATAGCTCACAGAGCTATCATCGATGGTGACGGCATGAATCATGCCGTCGCCATCAAAAAGGTGGTGACCCGCTACTGGTTCAAAGAGCGGATTAGCACCGTTACGGACATAAACCCCGTTAATGCAATCGGGAATTGTCCCCGTAACGGGGAGATTATGCCGGACGGGCTGTTCCGGCACCGGAGCAAAGTTGCCGGCGATTTGGACACGTGGGTCAGCTGTTTTAGGGAGTGGATTTTGGAGTTCGCGTGAGACTAACGCGCTCTCAACAATATCTAAAGCTTTTGCTGCTGCTCTCTGGAAAAGATTCAAGTCAGGAGTTTGAGGCTGAGAGTGTAACTGTTTGTTGGGAATTGTTGGATTTTGTTTTTTCCGTTTTGGGAAAATGAGTACAGCAGGGGACTGTAAAGCAGAGTGGATGTTAGTTTTTCTAATTGTGAGATTTTTCATGGAGCTGGACTTTGAAGGGAGGGAAAAATCAACATGAGAAGAAGAATAAGAAGTTGAAGGTGAAAAGGGATGAGAATTTTGGGTTGTAGCCCAAGTAGTATAATTTGCAGATGTAGAAGTCATTTTCTTGTTGTGTTTAGTATTTTGAAGAGGGAGAGGAGAAAAGAAAGAGAGGATTGTGCGAGAAGAGAGAGGGAAAGAAAGGTTTAAATAGAAGTATGTGTTTGAGAAAAAGAGGGGAGTGTGTATGGTAAAGAGGGGAATGGAGGTCCACCTTAGACATCTAAGAGAAGAGCACGTGGTGGATTTTGTGAGATAGTCACTTGGGAGCAACATAAGGGGTAGGGGTAAGGGGAGAGAGAGGAGGAAAAAGTTGGAGGAGAGTATCATCGCGCATCTCGGAGCACTAAGCTTTTGCTATGTACAGGATTCGAGTAAGGCCGGATCACGAGGGTATATTGTACGCAGTTTTACCTTACATTTCTTTATGAGGCTGTTTCCACTGCTCGAACCCGGTACCCCCTAATCACACAGTAGCAATTTAAATATTAATTTGAATAATTATAAACTAATATAATAATATATTACCTTAGTATATATAAAATGTATATTGCATTTTATTAATTTGATGAATATATCGGATATGAAAAATAATGCAAGAAAAACTAGTAAAAACTTATTGGGTTGTTGGTGAATTTGTGGGAAGATCACTTGGGATCAACATATGCATAACCGCGTAAGATAGAGTTAGGAGAAAGAAAGTGGGGTAAGAGGGTGCAAATGTTGTATTTGAAATGAAATACTAATAAAAAGATTAAAAGTAATACAACAACAACAACAAAATGACAGTATAATTTCACAAGTAAGGTGCGGGGAGGATAGCGAGTACACAACCTTACTTCTACTTTGTGCAGGTAAAGAAAATATTTTCGATAGATAAACCCTCGGCTCCAAACAAGCATGCAAAATCACAATAGTATAGAAAAGAAATACAGTAATGTAAAATCACAAAAGCATGCAAAATCACAATAGGATAGAGAAGAAATACAGTAATGTAAAATCACAAAAAGATTAAAAGTAATAGTTTCATAATAAAAAATATGTAATAAAAAGTACATTTAAGGAAATCTTTAACTATTCAAAATATAATACTCCCTACGTTTCATATTAAATGAGGTACATTCCTTTTTAGTCTGTTCCAAAATAAATGACACATTTCTAAATTTGGAAATAATTCAATTTAAACTCTTTCATTTTACCCATTTATCCTTAATGAGAAGTTTTTATAGCCACACAAATGTCATGGCCTCACAAACTTTTTACCCCTTAAGCTTTTAAGACCACAAGTTCCTAAAGTCTTCTTCTTTTTTCTTAAACTCCGTGTCAAGTCAAACTATCTCATTTAATATGAAACGGAGGGAATACTTTATTATCATATGAAATAAGATAAATAGATGTGTAACTTTTTCAGCAACAAAAGTATCAAAAAGTTATTGAGTTTTTTGGTTCCAAGAACCAACTTATTTGAGTTTGTTTGGTTCCAAAGTTTTAGCATCAACTTTGGAAGTTGTTTTTAATTTCTGATTTATAAAGTTGGAAATCAGTGTTATTGGAGGAGATGCATGAATTAAGGACCAATAAGAGATGGAAAATAAAGTCAGAGGGCAAAATAACTCAGTCAAAACAGTAGTCAGCACTGCCTTCTACTGATTGCCCACTTTTAATTGATTTTTGTGCGTTTCCTGAAATTTGCAGGAACTGTAAAAGCGTTTCCCGGCCTACTTCCTAACGCGCTCCGTTGACTCCTTGTTGAACCTTAATACTTCTTCCGTCTTAATTAATGTGGCAATATTTGATTGTCGTTAAATTAAAATAATATTTTTAAAATTTATGATCTAAAACAAATTATATGTATTTGTATAATCATAGAATATCTCATTAAAAATAAATTTTTTTAAATAAGAAAATATATTATTCTTTGTTGAATAGACTAATAGCGTGTTTGGTCAAGCTTCTCTAAAGTCAAAAATATTTTTTTTTCTTTAAAAAGTACTTTTTTTTCAAAGTGTAAGTGTTTGGCCAAGCTTTTAGAAGAAAAAAATAATTTTGAGTAGAACCAAAAATAGTTTGGAGAAGCAGAAAAAGTAGCTTCTCCTCAAAAACACTTTTGAGAAAAATACACTTAGAAACACTTTTTAAAAGTTTGGCCAAACACTAATTGTTATTTAGCATTGTTTTTCAAATTAATTAATAAAATACAAATTATTTCTCACTAAAAATACTTTTTCAATTCTCAAAATAAACTAATTATTGAAACTTGACCAAACATACTATAAATATGATATATTAATTGAAATAGGGAGAGTACTAAGTTTATTTGATAATTGGTGTTTAAGGATATAGAATTTTGAATAAGCTAATATGAACATATGGAAGTCTCGAAAACATCAATCATACGACGAGAAACGAAAGTGCAGGTAACTGGGATAGATTAAAAAGAAAAATGTATCACAAAAAAATACAAAATAAAAAAGGGATGCATTTCTGTACTAACTTAAACCATTAAAATGCCATTTTAGATATTGAGTAACATATGAGAAACGTATTTCTTTTCTTGTGTGTTAAGTAAAATACTATGTGTATAACAATAACTAAGGAGAAGTTTTATTGTGTGTCTCATACAACTGTCATTAGTTGTATGAGATTACTTTTTGTCTTACAAATTTGTGAACTCCAATTTTATACTTTCGGATTCACAAAAATCTGGATCCAAAAAATTGTTAGAGAAAAAAAAATACTTAATACAACTAGTTTCTCACATATTGTCATAGTTTTGTCATTCTAATTCAATCAGAACATTTGCAGCAATCAGATCAAATTAAACAATACTTTTTTGGGCTTCATACATTGTGGTCCACGCTGCAACTCTGCAACTGAAACCCTTTCAACGGCCATTGAGAAAGAGTTTAATAGCATGTTTGGCCAAGCTTTTTCTAACTAAAAGTATTTTTTTTTTGTCAAAACTGATTTTTTTCTAAAATTAAGTTGTTTGGCCAAACTTTTGAAAAAAATGTACTTTTGAGGAAGAGCAGAAGTAGTTTTCGAGAAGCAGAAAAAAGTAGATTCTCTTCAAAAGTACTTTTGAAAAAAAATATACTTAGAAGCAGTTTTTTAAAGCTTGGCCAAATACAAATTGCTGCTCAGAAGTGCTTTTCAAATTAATTAGCCAAATACAAACTGCTTCTTACCGGAAGTACTTTTGAGAAAAACACTTTTGAGGAAAAACACTTTTCAAAATAAGCTGATTTTTGCAACTTGACCAAACGGGTTATAAGGGGAGGGAAGATAGGATGAAAGTGATAGTTGATAAATTGGCTTTCCGTAGATTTCAGATTGAAAGAGAGTCTCATTTAAACCATTGGTCATTTCGTCTGAACTCTGAAGTACAAGGACATTTTTAATACTCTATTACTTATGCAACCTTTACTTTCTCGTATAAAATCTCACATAATTAGTATTGCCCCCTTCCAAATTATTTGATACATTTCGAATTTCGAAAGTTAAACAAATTTTGCTTTGATTATGAGTTTTTTATATGCCTTTTAAATATTTTTTTTATTATTACTTATTATAAATTGTAAATTTTTTTATATGGTTTTCAAATAAATAAATTTTATTTAAAAAATAACTTAAAATTATATATCTGAATTCGCGATCAAAATTGAGAAGTTCAACTCTCAAAATTTGGAATGCATCAAACAAATTAGGACATAGGGAGTAAGGTTATCTCTTATAAGTAATACTAATATAATGTGTGAAAATTTATGTATTAATTTATATGTGATAAAATGTGAAACAAGCATATGAGTATCAGCAACATATGGACAAGTTTATTAAAAATAATGATGTCCTTAGATTAGGAAATCCCTACATAATAATTCAATGCATAATATTTACTCATATACACTACTAAAAAATAGTTTCTTTTCAACCAAAAAAAGAGCGAATGCGGTTTAGTTCTTAATTATTACCAACCAAAAATCGACTGAATTGGGCGGGCCAGAAAAATTCTAGTACGAAGCAAAAAAATGACCAAAATTGATCAATGTTTTAAATTTATGCAATTAAAAAATACACTATCTAAGAATCGAACCAAGGTTTGTACTATGGCATGAAACTATTCTACCACTAGACCGTTGGTGCTTGTTGGTTTAAAACTTTAATATTTTTTATTTATACTTATTATTAATCGCATTTTTGTACGAAAATAACCGACCGGTTCATTCAATTTTATTAAAAAATAAAATTACGGACTGAAATTGGTCGATTAGTTGACCAAAAAATTGAATGATTTTCTGAATATTAATTTTAAATGAAAAACCGACTTAAGTTGGGCGATTTCTTAAAAACTAAACTATACCGACCGGATGAGTCGAAAAAAAAAAAATTCACGTTTTGGTGCAAAACAAAACAACTGAATTTGGTCGATTTCACGAAAAAAAAAATGGAAAAATTACATTATTATTCACCACATAAATAAGTATTTCGTTATAATGGCCGCATAACTCAACAGTTAGTCAAACAACCCCACGGATCATTTTGGCTAATGAGCTAGTCATATATACATGCACTATATTATAATGTAAACATTATTTATACATAAATTAATATTACTCATATTGCTAGTACTGAAATTACCTATCACATGTTGTATCAAGCCTAATATAACACCTAATTTTTCCATAATACCCAATTGAGGTCTAAGTTATTCGGATAATTCTTATATCAGAAATGTAAAGCAGCAAAATAAAAAAGGAATGTATAATACGGGATTTCTCTACAATGATTATACTTAATAATCCCTCCAACCAAACAAATTCTTCTAATTGCTTTTACACAGCTTTTGGTTCCAACCATCCAAAATATATCTCTTATTTCATCCAAATTAATTTTCGAAACCATATATAATAGATTCTATTGACAGTAATTTATTAAGTAAGGCATGCCATAGTCTTCCCAAGATCTAAATCAAACTTAACTAAACTAATCATTATCCAATTACAAAGTAATCATTAGTAGAATAAAAATCTTTTACAAAATCTGAAGGCGTTGGAAAAGGAAGGTGCTACGGTAACATGTGATAAAATATTTTATGGTTCAACTGCATGTATATTGCTAAAGAAACATTTATATAAAATGTCTGGAAAGCACTATCTACTAGAGAAGAGTTAAACGAATTGATTTAGAAGATCTTCTACATATATTTCTTTTATCATATTATTATTGTTCCTTTTTTGTAGGAATGCTAACGATAATTGTTGTGTTTATAAAGAACATTGTACATCTGTTCATATTGTCTTAATGTAAGAATCTTATCCCCTGCCTAAAATAAAGTAAGAACATTCGCCCACAAATTATTATAAAGTGGGCGTGAACATAAGAATTGTAAAATTCCAGAAAAAAGTTAAAAAAAAAATTCAAATAAAAAAATGGTATTTGTAAATTAGAGTTATATTTGGATATGAATACAATATGGAACTGTTTTTGAATTTTTGTGAATGATTTGAAGTAAAAAAATTCAAAAACAGCTTTTTGGAGTGTGTTAAATTTTCGAAAAATTTCAAAATTTAGCTTAAGTGAAATTTGAAACGGCCAAAAACTCATTCCGAAAAAAGTAAAAAACATTTATGGCCACACGGGCCTTAGGGAAAATTAGGCCTCGACCTTAATCTGTCGCAGATGACATGAAAGGAGTAGTAGAAAGATCTTAATTTGTTAAAATATTATTTATAGTGAGGATTTAAGTTTTGCCCAAGCATATGGGAGATTAGTCAAACTGAGCACATAGGAGAGATTTCTATTTAATCTTGATAAGACTATTAATCCTATAGAAGATCTAGTCTTAAGATCATACTTAGCCAATGAGACCATTATTCCCATTCAATTACAACAAAGTTATAATATAATTATGTCAGTCATAAGATCTAGACGTGAGATAATCTTAAAAGATCACATCATTTTATCAAATTTGAGAGATTATTTAGTGTCAAATTACATTTAGGTCCTATGCATGCTTAGCCAATGAATTTGGCTTCTCGAAATTGGCATGTGCATTGTCCTCTAAACCTAGGATTACCATCACTAACAACGCATAGATCACAATCAAGGATTTGCCGAATCAGAAAGAGTGTCAAGGACCTAGTCATGATCTTTGTTGAGTCCCACTAAAGAATGAAATAAAGTTCGACATTTTTAGGAGAGACTATAAACTACGTACCGTGTCTATGTTGCAGTCAAACGCAAACGCAAATATATGCATCGTCAAGTAATAAAGTGACTAAAAATTGAATATCGAATTCATAAGGACTTGTGATTAACTATTAACTAAATTAAACTATCTTAATAATCTAAACAAGAATTAAACCGAGAAGGTTTGATTCTAAACGGAGTAATTAAAATAAAGAAAAATAAATAGGAAACTATGAACAGAGGCCGAGTTGATTTTTATGTTATCAATGCAATGAAAACGATCTAGGGTTATGGACTATCTAGCAATCTTATTGTATTTTTCACTTGAATTAACTAATTAATTTATCTGATTTATTGGTTGATGGAGTTAATATTACTCATAAGAATCTATTGATATTTTACTCCACTACAAGAAAAGGCTCATTTTGTGTGTGTGTGTGGGGGGGGGGGGGTATTTTTAAGTTTTTTGGCGGTTTTTGACCCCTACAAAATGAATTGTGGCGGTTTCAAAAAACGCCACAGTTACCTTCGCCACGAGCATTTCTGTGGCAATTTTGTAAAACCTCCACGACGACCGCCACAATATAAATTTTTAATTTGTGGCGGTTTTTAAAGGCAATTGGCGGCGGTTTGTAACACCCAAAATATGATCTCTGTGTTTTTAAAAAAAATAATGTGAGAGGGTTATAAACCCCCACAATTTGATCTCAATCTTTTAAAAAAAAATAATCATTGGCAGCTTATAACTGCCACAATAATGGAAAATTTTAATTCAAGGATTCAAAAAATAAACTCAATAACTCATACAACATAAATCCAATTCCATTAAGAATATCTATAGTAACAAACATCAACACATTCAAATTCATATCACACTAAAGTTATAAAAACACATATTTGATAATTTAAACATTATACATTCTACAGTTGCCCATAATAAGTAAATATGCAGATGTGCTAAGTATTTGCTTGGCGATTTGTATTGCTGTCACCTGATCATATTCTCACATCCACCGAATAAAGTAGGCTCACTCTACACATCACATGCTGAAACGGAGAATTTTGATCAAAAACTTATAAAGGAATAAAATTTTGCCAACAAGCTAAAAGGAAGATCTGGGTATATAAATAAACAAAAGATCTGATTCTTCTTACAAATAAATCTGTTACTTGATCCAACAATAGCATTGAACAGAAGTTGTTAGATACTCGCATGAATAAGAGCTAAAGTACAAAGCTATTTCCTTGGATATCATCACAACACTTACATCCACAAACTATTTACTTGATAGCATAAATTCTTGCCATATATTCACGAAAATCATAATGTAACTAATAAATCATAAGTTAACCACTATAAGTTTTCTAACATTTAGAATCAAACAAATAAATTATAAGCTGTAATCTATCCTAGTGATTAACATACTTGCATCAAAACTGAAGGCTAATAACACTATGAAATTGAAGCAGAAGAAATGAACTGAATAAAATAGGAGTGGTCTGATAGGAGTAGTTAGTTAAACAAACCAAGCATGTTAAAATCTGTTGGATCCAACTTCAAACAAAAGAAGCAACAAATTAAAAGGCGCAAAACTTTTTCTAAGGCATGAATTCCACTAGTATCTGTATTATCAGTAAAAACTACAAGAGAATATATAACAAATTACTTTTAGTTACTTAATGTAACCTAAGGAAAAGATGTGAAAAGATTTAGGAGATGAGTTAACAAGCATAACTTACCACTCAATGCCATCATAACAACATATCAATCTGTTAAACCAAAATATGCATAGATTAGCATTCAATCAAGTTGGCTTCATCAAAGTTTTTGTCCCTAGAATTACTCCACAGTAAGAGATCCTTTTATGGGAACACATACGAATGCAAGATATAAAAAATAAGGTGAATCAAATGTGAATATCATTTCTGAACATAGCTTTAAACCAAATATGAATATCATCTCTAAACATATCTATAAACGAAATAAATAAGTACTACTTAAAGATGCAATATTGTTACCTTTAGATAAAATACCATATTAAATAAAAAATTTATTCGAATTTATATGCATTTGTTGCTAAATAAGTAGCAGTATTTGCCTCGACTACATCATCAATTAGATGGTCTGTAACTAGTTATATCCCAACTATTAGTATGACTCATTCTCATAACCTTCATCTTCCATAACTTCTTATGTATCATATAAATCTCTTAGCTTTAGGTTTACTAAAAATACTTCATCCTTAATTGAAAACATCATCTACATAGTACACCATATTTATGATTGAAATACTTCGATGTAAGGCTCATGTTCTTCACCCTCAATCTCGAATAATTATATAGAAAGTTGGAGTTCATTTTCTTTTTTTCAAATAAATAAAACATCAATAGCATACAAATAATTACCTGCCTAATGATCTTTGTATGCTAGAATTATTCAAATTTGAAGGCATATATAAAATATGCTCAAAAACTTATGCGAGCCGTACATAAACTAGTTTTTACAACAAAATGAGTCAACTTACCTGATAGCGGGTTTGAAGTTATACCATGTCCAGTACTCTTAGAAACGTGCACATCTGCAATAATGATATGATGCAAGACATATTACTAGAGGAAGTTTTCATTTGCAGTAATTCATTTTCTAAGGAAAGTGAAAAACTAAACTACTAAAGTATGAGCTAGAGAAGGAAAAATTTGTCACCATAGCAAGTAAAAGATATGTATTCATTAAAGACCTTGTACTGTCTTGATATTCCTCAATATAGAAGTGAGAAAAACATTAGGAAGTTCCCTGACTGAATAATCGACAGAATAAAATGCATTTATGCTCTCCCATCAGCGCCGACTCTAACGTGATGAGAGGTAAGGCATGGGCCTTAGGCCCACAAATTTGGGGGGGGGGGGCATTTTTTAAAACGAATAGGCTTATAGGTATTTAAAAAAATGATATTTAGTACTTTTAATACAAAATTAGAGTTTTTAATATAAGAGGAAATAGAGCTCTTTAGATATGTAAATAAAGTAATAATTTGACATATTCAAAATGGATAGATGAATAGTTTTCTCAATATTTCAGTTTTACTTCTTCATTAGATAATGTATAAAAAAATTCACTCTCCCTTTCTTAATATGTCCAAGTCAATCTTTCTTTTCTCCAATATCTTTATATTTCAGAAACCCTTATATATTTTCTTTCTTTCTTTTTAATATTCTTACTCAATTGCTTTCTCCAATATTTCATTACTCACTTTATTTCTACAAGATATCATTAGCTCCACTGTTCAACAATACTTTTAAGCTTCCAATAATTCTATACTTCTATTGCTCTATAAAATATTATCTAATATCTACAATATCTCAAGAAAGATTAAATGAGCTGGCTATATTATCAATTGAATAAAGACAATTAGAGAAAATCAATTATAAAAAAAGATTATTAACAACTTTGTATCTCAAGAAGTTAGAAGTATATACTTCAAATAAAAACGTATGCTATAACTTTCTTTTAAAAAATTAGGCCTCATATTAAACTTTGGTCTTAGGCTCTGCATATACTTGAGCCGCTCATGTCTCCCATATTATATTAATTTGTGGGTCAATCAATTTCAACATCACACAACAGAACTAAATTCTAATTGGAATCTGGAAAAGCTTTACCTTAAACAAAGGAGCTTCTTACTACAACACTGAGTAGTCTCTAGCCTGAAGCAAAATATCTAATGGTCTTTCCTCGAATATCAACACTCTTTAAAAAAGAGAATAAATTTCAAGCTAGATTGTCCATAAGGGTTTCATTACTGGTTCAAGCAATAACTACAACTGAAAAACCCAAATTCTACTGCTACTAAGATAAAGAAAATAAATAAAATTAAGAGGAAAAGAAAAAAAAAGAAAAAAACCACCTTTAGACGAGCAGTGACATTCTGAAGTTGATTCGCCCAAATGGATACTTCACTTCAAAAATTCCCAAGACACACTGCAATACCAATAAATCGTATTCCTAGCCTGAAAACACCTTAATAAAAAACTACTTAAATTGAAACAATGGAGCAACACAAAAGACATAATCCGTGATTCAAAAATCATAGCAGGAGCCATAAATTGAGAAGAAGAATAATACTTACAAAATGTAACTAATATGGACAGAAAATTGCGAGAGAGCGCATCTGAAGGGAAGCAGTGCACTAGAGAAGAAGCAATTCAGCCGAAATGTTGAAAAGAGAAAATTTAGGACTAGAGGCATAATAATGGAATTAAAAGAGGGAAAGATTCGGGAAATATTTTGGAAAAGGAGGGAGAACTTACCGCGTTTACTTTTCGAGCAAAAAAAAGGGAAATTTAAGGTAACAAATAAGTTTTGAAAAAATTAAGTATTTTTCAAACAACAAAAAATAATATTTTTGAACATAATAAAATTGCTAAACTCCCTAGATAAAATAAATGTAACAACTAGTTACGGATGTATTGATATCGTACTAATTATTTAAAATTTTAATTAATGAAATATGAATATCTTTTGAGATGTTAATTCTAAATATATTTTTTATCTTTTAAATATAAAAAAATTGAAAAAACTATTTTTTGGTAATTTTGTTTATAACAACCAAATAAGATCTAAATTTTAAATGTTAGTATAGGTGTATAACAATTAATCGTTAATATAGGCCAAAAAATATGGACATATGAGACTGTTATAAAGAGGTTTAACAATATTTTTTTTCATTCTACTATTTAGCTACTGGTATCATATTCTTAAAATTTGTGAAAAAATTTCATCCACAATAAAATCAATATCTTAATATTGAGAAGTGACAAATAAAGAGAGGAAAAAAAGCCTTTGAGTTTTTAGAAGTTGAAAATTAAACTAAGATTAATTAGTATTCCTAAATTGTCTATGATATTTGTTACTCACTCTGTTCCAGTTTATGTGAACCCATTTCCTTTTTGGTCTATCAAAAAAGAATGACCACTTTCTAAATTTGGTAACAATTTAGCTTAAACTTACAATTCTACCCTTAATGTGAAGCTTTTATAACCACACAAGTATCCTAGGCCTCTTTCTGACTTGTTTAGGACCACAAATTTTAAAAGTCTTCATTTTTTCTTAAACTCTGTGCCCAGTCAAATAAGTTCACATAAATTAAAACGGATGGAGTAGTTTATTTAATTCTGTCTAATTAGGATTCACAGTCGGAATCATGTAGGAATAGGTTTTCTAAATTCCAGTCAAATTTGGTTTTTAGTATTATAAATAGGGGTGTAGCTACATAATTTTTTAGGTAGAGAGATAGCATCGATGTAGAGAGATTCAAGAGTTTATAAATAAATAAAAAAGCCTCATACCATGTTTGGTCTCTAGTTTGATAAATTTTTTCTGTATAGCCTTTGTTGAATTTTTTGCTTGTGCTTAAATTATTTTTTGGGGTATTTCAATCCTTTAAATTGGTATCGAAGCCTATGTGAGATCTGTCAAAGCAGGTATGAGATCCTAAAAATATATGGATATTCTATCACTTGGTTGTCTCATTTTTTTGTGTTTGATGACAAAAATAATTTTGAAACTTGGTATCAACAGAAAAAGAATTTTTTAAATATTGTTGGATTATGGTCCATTATTAACGAAGGATTTGAAAACTCTAGAAGGTACAACATTGATGAGTAACACAACTGCACAATTGAAAAAAAAAAAAGACAATTGGATTGTGAGTGCGATATTATCTTGCCATCAAGGTCAAACTGCATGTATCTAACAAATCTTGCATGCAAAGTAATTAAACGAGGCCTGGACAATGTCGTATATTACCACCTAGAATCCACCCGAGGTCCCTCGGGCCCCGACCAAACATACCAGCCAATCCCAAACCATAATATGGACCTGCTTGAGGCCTCAAATCACATCAAACAACGCTAAAATCACGAATCATACTCAATTTCGAACTTGATAAACTTTAGATCTTCGATTTTCTTCACTCGATGTCAAAACCTATCAAATCACGTCCGATTGACCTTAAATTTTGCACACAAGTCATATTTGATATTACGGACCTACTCCAACTTCCGGAATCAGAATCCGACCCCAATATCAAAAAGTCCACTTCCGGTCAAACTTCTCCAAAAACCTTCAAATTTCTAACTTAAGCCAAATGACCCAAAATGACCTACGGGCCTCCAAATCCACTTCCGATCGCGCTCCCAATACCTGAATCACCATACGGAGCTACTCCCAGATTCGAAATCCCAATAGGACATCGATAGCATTGAAATGCACTTCAACCCATATTTATGAAATTCTTCCAAAATGTCAACTTCCACAATAGGCACCGAAACGCTCCCGGGTCATCCAAAACCCGATTCGGACATATGCCCAAGTCTAAAATCATCATACGAACCTGTTAGAGCCTTTAAATCCTAATTCCGAGGTCGTTTACTTATAAATCGACCCTTACTTAATTCTTTCAACTTAAAGCTTCCGAAATGAGAATTTTCTTTCCAAATCCACTCTGAACTTCCCAAAATTCAATTCCGACCATGCGTACAAGTCATAATTCTTGAAGTGAAGCTACTCATAACCTCAAACTACCAAACGACGCGCTAGAGCTCAAAATGACCGATCGGGTCGTTACACTTAACACCATAAGACTTGATGATTTAGAATGTGATTTCGTGACATATTAGATGTCCCTTAATCAACAGAGATATAAAATAATGGAGGAGGTATTGCTACCGAAGGAGATCAATGATCAACCTACAAAAAAAAAGATAACAAATTTTGCGAAAATAAATCAAGAAGGTTAGAATTCAAAAATAGAGGAGCAAGAATCGAAGGAAAAGTTAAAATAGATGATTTAGTTGCAAGTGGTGCACCACTGAAAGAGGATGGTATTTACAAGAAAACTTACTTGATAGTCAAGATGATCCTAGTAATAAAGAAGTATAATGATACACCAAGAGAAAAGTTCTGGTGATCTATTCAAGATTGAGACGGAACTAGCTTGGGATCCAGAACCATAATAACTCATGATTACAGATATCGAAAATGGAATAAATTTTGTGCCATTATTCGAGATTGCATATTTCAAGGAGTATGATGAAATGTTTATTGATGGCATTACTCTAAAAACTATAGGACGACTAATTGGAATTGAATGGGTGTACAAGGCCAACCACAAGGCAAATGGAGAAGTAGATGATTTCATAGTAAAAGAAAAATATGTTATTGATATTTTGAAAGGATGTATCATAGGTAAAGCCAAATCAATTATGATCAATTTTGAAGAGAAGATGAAATTGATTAAGGATTGCGCTTCTGATTTTGTTGATGCAACATATTTTAGAAAATTAATGAGAGCCTAAAGTATTTGACTTCTACAAGGTTTGATGTTACTCGTTACATGCTCAAGTTTGAAGATCTTGGTTTAAAGAAAACTGTTGGAAATTAAACCGAGATTAATTAGTATTCCTAAGCTCTCTGGGATTTGGTATTTGTTACTCTATTTAATTCTATCTAATTAGGATTCACAATCGAATCCATGTAGGAGTAAATTTTCTAAATTCTAGTCAAGTTTGATTTGTAGTATTATAAATGGAGAATTAACCCAAATAGTCGTTCACCAATTATTTAAACTAAAAATCGCCGGTGGAGGTATAATGTATGCATATTTTGTATATTATATGTGTATAATCAATGTATAATCTATGTATATGGCTAGAAAAAAAGTAAACAAAGAATATGAACGGCTATTTGTGTAAAAAGGGGTGTAGCTACATGGTTTCTAAGGTGGAGAGGTAGCTTCGATGTAGAGATATTCAAGAATTTATAAGTGAATAAAAAATTCCCGTTCTCTATCTAGTTTGTTAAATTTTTTCTATATAGCCTTTATTGAATTTTTTTACTTGTGGCTAAATTATTTATCGGGGTATTTCAATCCTTCATTAGCTAAAGATGAATATACAAAAAAAAAATAAAAAATCTGAAGACAATAAAAGAAAAACTAATAACTAATATAAGGAGATAATGGAAAACCTCTGCTTTTGTGTCTACTTTTTGTAGGGGAAATTACATAAGTTGCCACCCAAACTATGGCCCAAATTCCGCTTACACACTTTCTGTGTACCATAATAATCTTACACACGTAACCTTTCTAAAGTGTGCCTAGTACACACCTCCTTTGACCAAGTCTAAGCGTGTGTAATACAAGCTGGACCAAGCGCGTGGACACTATTTCAAGACAATTTCTGTCTTTAATAAATGGTCAAAAACACATTCATGCGACCCTTTTTAAAATATTAAAAGGGCCTTAACCCATTTCTATCTTTACTAACCCGATTTTCATCTTCTTCTTCCTCCTTGAAAGCTCTAAATTGAAGAAAATTTTATCTTCTTGAAGCCAAAATTTATTCCTCTTCTTGAAGCTCGAAGCCAATATTACAATCTTCTTCTATTTATTCCTTATTTGTTTTTTGACATAAGGGTTAAATTTCTAGGGCTCAATTTTAAGGTTTGGGAAAATGCATAATCTGAGAAAATTTTGCTATTGTGGTGAAGAAGTTGTGGTGATACAGTCATGGAGTGTTGATAATCCAGGTTGTCGGTTTTACGGATGTCCATTTTATGAGATAAATATCAATTGTACTTTTCTAATCGATTTTATATTCCGTAATAATTTTCTCTCTTCAATATTTCAGAGGGACAGACGATCGGCATGTAATTTCTTTAGTGGTTTGACCCCTCAACTCTAGAGCACTTGAAAATGGTGATTTTGGGGCTGCTGAAGAAGAAGAGGGCATTTGATGCATTGTTGAAGGAAAATAGAAACCAAAGAAATTGGAGGAGATTGTGTGTGCTGATTTTAATTGCAATTGTGTTGAAGTTGATTGTGTTAGGTAGTTCTAAAGATTGTTATATAATGTAAGAAAATAAATGAAGTATTTTGGTAGATTTTGTATCCCTTTATTAGAAATAAATGAAATCTTTTGGCAATTGTTAATGTTGTTTTGTTTGAGTTTGTTGTTGTATGAGTTGAATGATTTTTTTGGCAATTGTTAATGTTGTTTCGTTTGAGTTTGTTGCTGTGTGAGTTGAATGATTTTTTTTGGCAATTATTAATGTTGTTTCGTTTGACTTTGTTGCTGTGTGAGATGATAGTGCAGTTAAAACACACCTCAAATTGTGACTGATAAAACACTGAAACACAGTCAAATAGTGGCTGATATACAACTCAAATGCTGAAATTTTCCAGAAATAATAGCATACAAAAATGACAGCAAAAATGCTTAACAACATACCAAAATAACAGCATTCATACAACACTAAAGACACATCTGCCCAGAAATTATCAAACAATACTAAAAATATATTTCATCATAGAGTAAAGGTGTTCATTACAGTCACTTAATAGCAGCAGCCTGCCTTAACAAAAATATACGCTGCCCAGTTTTACAGCATACCAAAATAATAGCAGGCTGCCTTAACAAAATAACAACACTAACAGCAAACCTAAATAGCAGTTTCGAATTAACCTAACAACAATTCCAAAATAAATTACAGTTCCAAAAGGAAATTACAGCAGTTCCAAAATAAATTAACAGT
The DNA here is from genome assembly GCF_000393655.2 of Nicotiana sylvestris. Classification (NCBI taxonomy): domain Eukaryota; kingdom Viridiplantae; phylum Streptophyta; class Magnoliopsida; order Solanales; family Solanaceae; genus Nicotiana; species Nicotiana sylvestris. The sequence continues at coordinate 30,459,643 of NC_091068.1, forward strand.
GACAATAACAAAATTCAGTGGTTGTTCTAGGATGGCTGGGATGATGAACTTGCTTGACTTAAATTGGATTGAGATGAGGCAGTTCTGGAACGAGTTGCAGCAGTTCTTTCAAGTTGTTTTCTAGTAATGGCTGGTTTACCATTCCATTTTACACCACTTCTTGACTTGTATGCACACTCTAGAATATCTGCCGAGGACCGCTTTTCACCACCATGAGAGACCACTCTTGGCTTACCTCCACCAGACTGCCAAAAACAAAAAATATTCAGTAAAGTTGTTAAAGCAAACAAGATATAAAATTAACTTTGAACTACTTACAAAAAAACTTGTGAACCTACTGCTTGATTGAAATAGTCCAAACCCAGAACTTCCCCTACCACTACCAGTTCCTCTTCCTCTACTAGCAGCAGTTCCTCTTCCTCTACCAACAGCAGCAGGGGCAGAAGTAGTTGGAGTTCCTCTTCCTCTTGCTCTGCCTCTTCCTCTTCCTCCACATCTTTGGATATATGAAGCATTTGCTGGAGTAGAATCTGCAGGCCTTGCTTTCTTAGGGCAGCTCCTCTTGTTGTGTCCATATCCACCACAGTTTGAACATGTCATCTCCATACCCCTTCTTGAAAGCTTTCCAGAAGTAGGATGTTCAATTTCTTCTCTTCTTCTCTTCTTCTCTGATCTGCCAGGCATCTTTTTAATTGGTGGGGGTTCAATTGGTGGATTGTTAGATGTTGCCCACATCTGCATATTTGACACAGGCTGGATGAATGTTGAATATGCCTTCAGATAGGTAGATTTATGGTACTAGTGAGATATGTAGTTAATTGGGTCAAGGTTCTTGAAATGCATAACAACAATGGCATGAGCACAAGGGATACCCTTCAGCATCCATGACCTGCATGTATAAGTTTGAGCTTGCATATTCACACAATGCTTCAGCACTACTCTTAATGAGGTATCCTCAACCTCATAGCCATATTCACCATTCCACTTGATTGTACACCTCATAGATTGGGCCATGTTATCTTGATACACCTTCATAGCAATTGGGGATATATCACATATCCATGTATCTGCAAACTCCCTCAACTTTCCTATTCTCTCCATCATCTTCACTCTAATTTCCTCCAACATTGTGATAATTGTCTTGTGCCGAGAAGCAAGTATCCAAGCATTAAATTTCTCGCACATATTGTTGTCAATTATATCATATTTCCTGTCACAATTGAAGTATGCTCTATACCAGGTTTCCTTGTTATACCTCAAGAGGCTCTCACATATCCCATTCCCAAGCATATTCAAACTGTCCAGGTGAAAATTTAGTTCTGCTACACATGATGCTCTAGCACACCTCCAGAAGTTGTTTCTCCTCTCTAATCCTCTCCAATCTTTGGACCAGTTTGCTAATATATGTCTGGAACACCACCTATGTTCACTTTCAGGCAACACTTCTGATACAGCTTTAAGCAATCCCTTAAACATAAAAAGAATTGAATTAGTTGCCAACCAAAACAGAAATTAAAAAAAATAAATATTGACAGAAAACAGAAAAAGAAGAATATATTCACCTTTTGCATATCAGACATGATAGTAAGATCCCTTCCATCTTGAAGCTCTAAGTCATGAGTCACACACTTCAGAAACCATGTCCAAGTGAAACTGTTCTCAACCTCTACAATGGCCCAAGCTATAGGAAACATCTGATTATTTCCATCCTTTGATACTGCTACAAGAAGTTGACCCTTACAAATGCCTTTTAGAAAACAACCATCAAGGCCAATTATCCTTCTACGACCCTCAGACCATCCTTTTTTCATAGCATAGAAGCAAACATAAAATGAATTGAAGACAAGCTTGCCTTCACCTTGATCTTCTACCTTCACAACACAAGTTGTACCTGGATCTGTCTGTAATAGAATATCTCTATAATCATAGAGTCTCTTGAACTCAGCATGCACATCACCTATTATGTCCTTTAGAATTTTTGCTCTAGCTCTATGTACAATAGACCTACCAACATACATGTCCAGTTCATCTTTAATGAGTTTCTTTAGCTCCCAAACTTTCATATTTGGCTGACACACAATCTTATCCCTGTAATGCTTTGCTAGGTATCTGGAGTTGCAAAGCATGTTTTTATTTGTTTTGTAACACTTGTGGACAGGGCAATACCTTTTTACCTTAAAATTGTTGGATCTGCCATCTTTGCTTGCAGCCAAGATTCATGGACATTTTGGATGCATGCATCTTACCCTCAACCTACCAGGTTCATTAATATACTTTTCAATTTGAACTCCTTTCTGAATTGCATACTTACTAATAGCAAACCTAAATTGTTCAACACTCTAAAAAATCAGCCCCAACTCCCAGGTTATTTTATTGATAGTTGGATCAAATATCAGGGCTTTCTTCCTCCTCTTGGCAGCCATTTTCTCCTTATGTTCTTCATCAAATTCATCTTCAGCATCTGAAGAAAAACTTTCAGCATCTGAAGACTCAAAGTAAGGCTCATCTGTCTCTACTAAGCCTGTGTACCTATCTTGCTTGCTACTAGTTCTTAATTCATCAAAACCAATATCAACTCCTGCATCACCTATGTTAATATCACCTCTATCTTTTGGCCTTTCACTCCTTTTCCTCCTATACTTCCTCAGTTCATCCCTACACTCTACAAATTCTTCATGAACATCAGATTCATAATCCTTATCATCAGGAACATGTAAATCTACTCCATCACTCTCATCACTATCACTATTGTCAAAGTCTGAATCATTCTCATTGTCATCCTCACCTTCACTATTATCAAAGTCTGATTCACTATCTACTCCACTCTCTTATTCTCTTGAAGGTGCAAGGGCAGGAGCAGGTTCTGGAGAAGGGGAAGGGGAAAGGGAAGGGGTAGGTTCATGAGCAGGGGCAGATTCAGATTCAGATTCACTATCTTCCTCTTCTTCTAAGATAGTTGTGCTCTCAAACGCTCCACTATTAGACCCACCAACCCCTTTACTAGCCTCATTTATGTCAACAACACATAAAGGGGCAGTATGAGTCACATAAATATCTAAGGTATCCCCATCTTCCAATTCATTACAAATGTCAAAAATATCCTTGTCTGTGAGAATATTTACCAATTTATCTGTCCTATCCATTGGACAAATATACAACTCAGCTACATTTTGAAAGTCATAGATCCTAGTGTAGTTCATCAGTTCAATAAGAGATAGTAAGTCCACATCTACATCTAAAGTTAATTCACTATCTTCCTCTTCTTCTAAGATAGTTGTGCTCTTAAACGCTCCACTATTAGACCCACCAACCCCTTTACTAGCCTCATTTATGTCAACAACACATAAAGGGGCAGTATGAGTCACATAAATATCTAAGGTATCCCCATCTTCCAATTCATTACAAATGTCTAAAATATCCTTGTCTGTGAGAATATTTACCAATTTATCTGTCCTATCCATTGGACAAATATACAACTCAGCCACATTTTGAAAGTCATAAATCCTAGTGTAGTTCATCAGTTCAATAAGAGACAGTAAGTCCACATCTACATCTAAAGTTAATGTTTGACTACCACCCACATAACGAGCAAAGTTACCAGAAACTAATACCCCATCATGGTACCACCCGAGGGTAATGATTTTAAAAGACATTATCTGCAAACAAAGAAGGGACAAATAAATGGACTTTCCACATGCAACAATTGAAAATAAAGAAATACAAATGAAATATAAAAGTGGAGACAAAGACAAGAGCATATCACATTGTTCAAAGCAATGCTATTACAATAATTAGTTAAACCCTAACTTTACACACGATTTGCAAACACAAGACAAATCTTTTTTATAAAAAAAACTATCTGTAAAGGCAACAAGACGATAAATTCACAGTCATATCGACAATGACAAAAGATTCCCCTTTTAAAAAGTCCGATAACCCTAAGCAAAATAGAAGAAATTTCAAAAAACAAAAACCTAGGTTCAACCCACCCACTATTAAAATAAACGGGTAATGCAAGGAGAAGAAAATTACTAACCTATTAACTGCATAAATCCACCGGAAATCCACGATGGTCGCCGGAATCGCCTTTACAGTATCTCCTTCTAGATGTATCGGATTTTGAGTACTGACTTGGGTAAGTTTGGTTTCAACGCTTTTACCTTGTGGGTCGGGTAGGGTCAGTTAGGGTCGGGTAGGGTCGGGTTAGTTATTATAAGGTAATGGGTTAAAATTATGTAAATTCAAACGCGTGACATACACGGATGTCTTATTAATAGGATCTGGTCAAAGGAGGTGGGTACTAGATACACTTTAAAAAGGTTTCTTGTGTAAGGTTATTATCGTCCATAGAAAATGTGTAAGGGGGATTTGGACCAAAGGTTGGGTGGTAAACTATGTATTGAATGTTGGGGAAAAGACAAAAAATGACAAGGGTTAAAAATTAGCATAAATTGCATCAATTTGTAGAAATTTAACTAAAATGTGCAATTTGATTAGATTTTCAAAAGATGGTAAAAAATGACTAAATATTGCATGAGTTAGTGGCCTCCAATTTGTATCGAATGACAAAGATTTTGCAGACAATTAAATTTGTATTTCTGGAGGTTATCAGAAACTTCCACAATAAAACTGTCACAATATGAATAATTTTGTGAAAGTTAGAACAAATGCCATAAATTGAAAATATAGTGGAGGTCTTTTACAGCCCCCACAAATAAACCGCCACAAAAAGAATTATTTTGTAGGGGTTAACGCAAACGCCACAAAACAAATGTATTGTGGGAGTTTCTTATAACTCCCATAAATTAACCGCCACAATTTAACAATTTTTTTGTAGTGCTCATCTATTCGAGTTAACCTAACACATATATGTCTATAGAGGCAGAATCAACAAGAATGCATTTATAATCCCCGTATAGTAACCAAGCAAGGCAATCCTATAATATATGTTTATTCTAACCGCGAATCTATTCTCCGATGCCCGGGTTCGAGAACTTGCTTTACTCAATCCTATATGCAATCAAGAATTCACACTTTCAAGTTCAACTCTAGATTCTTAGATAGCATTTAGTTGATGATCAAGCAATCAAATAATTAAGCGCATGATTGAATAAATAAATCAGTACGATAAATCAAGAAATCAAAATCAATATCCAAATAACAATGCTCATGAAAGAACCATTACCCTAGAACGTGAAATTTAGCTCCACATAGACATGGTAGTCAAACAACAAATCATACAAATAAACATAAGAATTACTAAATTCGGTGGAAGAAAAGATGAAACCCGGCCTCCACGGTAGCTCCGTGCTCTCCCTTGGTCAAAAGTTCCTCTCTAAAACGTTCTCCCCCTCTACAAAATATGTTTAGGACCCCTTTTATACAAGTTCGGAGTGTATAGAGCCGAAATAACTTTGTCCCTTGCGAAATAGAAGACTTCCCATCACCCAACGCTTAGGGTAGCGTGGGGCGCTAGTCCTGCACTGGGAATTTTTGTGGTCTGATTTCTGTGCCCTGGGTAGTGCCCCACACTACCCAGGGCGCTACTTTGTGGCATTGTTTCTATTTCGTCCCTTTTTTGCTTCAAATTATACACCTTCATCCTACATTGTCTCCGAATAATTCCTACGCATAAAAATACCACGAATTATTATTATATTAGGTTCTATGCATTCTTAGTCAATGAATTTGGAAACCTTTGGCTTCTCGAAATTGGCATGTGCATTGTCCTCTAAACCTAGGATTACCATCACTAACAACACACAAATCACAATCAAGTATTTGCCGAATCAAAATGAGTGTCAATGACCTAGTCATGATCTTTGTTGAGTTCCACTAAAGAATGAAACAAAGTTTGGCATTTCAAGGAGAGACTACAAACTACGTACGGTGTCAACGTTACAGTGAAACTCACACGCAAATATACGCATCGTCATCTAATAAAGTGATTAAAAATTGAATATCGAATCCACAAAGACTTGTGATTAACTATTAATTAAATTAGACTATTTTAATAATCTAAACAAGAATTAAACCGAGAAGGTTTGATTCTAAACGGTGTAATTAAAATAAAGAAAAATAAATAGGGAACTATAAACAGAGGCCGAGTTGATTTTTATGTTATCAATGCAATAAAAAACGATCTAGGGTTATGGGCTATCTAGCAATCCTATTGTATCTTTTACTAGAATTAACTAATTAATTTATCTGATTTATTGGTTGATGGGGTTAATATTACTCATAAGAATCTATCGATTTCTTACTCGTCTATTCAAGTTAACATAACACATATATGTCTATAGAGGCAGAATCAACAAGAATGCATTTATAATCCCCCTATAGTAACCAAGCAAGGCGATCCTATAATATATGTCTACCCTAACTGCGAATCTATTCTCCAATGCCCGGGTTCGAGAACTTGCTTTACTCAATCCTATATGCAATCAAGAATTCTCACTTTCAAGTTCAACTCTAGAGTCTTAGATAGCATTAGTTTGTGATCAAGCAATCAAATAATTAAGCGCATGATTGTATAAATAAATCGATACGATAAATCAAGAAATCAAAATCAATATCCAAATAACAATGCTCATGAAAGAACCATCACCCTAGAACGTGAAATTTAGCTCCACATATACATGACAGTCAAACAACAAATCAAACAAATAAATATAAGAATTACTAAGTTCGGTGGAAGAAAAGATGAAACTCGGCCTCCACAATGGCTCCGTGCTCTCCCTTGGTCAAAAGGTCCTCTCTAAAATGTTCTCCTCCCCCGCCTCCAAAATATGTTTAGGACCCCTTTTATACGAGTTCGGAGTGTATAGAGCCGAAATAACTTTGCCTCGTGCGAAATAGAAGACTTCCCATCACCGAGCGCTCAGGGTAGCGTGGGCGCTAGTCCTGGCGCTGGAAATTTTTATGGTTTGATTTCTGTGCCACGGGTAGCGCCCCACACTACCCAGGGCGTTACTTTGTGGCATTGCTTCTATTTTGTCCCTTTTTTGCTTCAAATTACACACCTTCGTCCTACATTGCCTCCGAATATTTTCTATGCATAAAAATACCACGAATTATTATTATATTAGGTTCTATGCATTCTTAGCCAATGAATTTGGAAACCTTTGGCTTCTCGAAATTGGCATGTGCATTGTCCTCTAAACCTAGCATTACCATCACTAACAACACACAAATCACAATCAAGGATTTGCCGAATCAAAATGAGTGTCAAGGACCTAGTCATGATCTTTGTTGAGTTCCACTAAAGAATGAATTAATAAAGTTTGGCATTTCTTTTAGAGACCTGTATTTGTCAATCAAAATAATTTTTGTCTAGACTAACTTTTATATGATCTTTTTTAAACGTCTCACTTAATTAAAATTTTACTAAATGGAGCACTAAGGGTAAGTTTATAAACTTTCCTATTTTTTAACGCAACAAATTATTTGAAACAAATTCAATTTGTTAAAACTACTGATGTTTGGTACCAGAGAAAATAGTACAAGTCAATTACATTTTATGTGTTCACTGTTGGAGTTTCTGCACTTGCTTTTCTAAAAGTACAATACTACTTAGCTTCTCTATTTGCATTTATTCGTCATTCGTGAAGAAATGTGGCTAAAACCCTTAAATTATTTTGAAGTAGTGGTCATGTACTCCCTAAACTTTCTACTATAACTTTTTGTAAAATGAATTCAGGCAAAGGCTTTGAATCTATTTGTAAGTAGCTATTGCACTTTATCCCAAATGAGTTGAGTTAGTGAAAAAGAGGTAAAGAAGGAAACCTTTTGTTCTAAATCACTCAAACAGCACATGTTACCTTTGTAACACAAGTTACCGTTTCATTATTGTTAGCCATTTTAGGTAAGGCTGAGTGGAGAATGAAAGATACCTTTCTCAAATTTTGCATCAATAACCAACTTGTGCCTACTTCACTATGGTCCACTAACACACTCAGTGCCAAACCATGATAATTCATATTTTCATACCAAAGAATTCCTTGAAGTGTAGATGGTTTTAATTTGCCACATAAAGTATCTGGTTGTAACTTTATATATATATATATATATATATATATATATATATATATATATATATATATATATATATATATATATATAATTAAGGTCGTCCATAATTTAAAGGAAAGTTGTGAGTTAATTCTACTTGTCATTGATTGAAAGCTTAACTAAGCTGAGCAAGTGAAAAAGAATGATATCCATTTTCTTGAGAGTTTGCCGTCCATACTTGTTATTAAAAGAAAGATTTTATCGGTAAATTAGGCTTTCATCCAGCTCATTTTATTGGCTTGAAAGGATTAACGAATCACAAGTGGTTGGCATCTGTTGTGGAGAACTACTAAAAATGTGTATACGGTCGAAATTGGGCTCGTCTACTGCATGACCGATCGGGCTTGGAACGTGATGGATTGGAGATCGACCCCAGGTTCCATCGAGCCAGAACACGAGGTCAGAATGTCCGTCCTCGAGAACATCGGGTCCAAGATCTCAGAATCGACCCTGACCACGAATGAGCTCGAGGAAACATTGTATAACCAACAGAAGACCGAAATAACATAAGGCCGAAATATCCGAGTATCACGACGGGAATCTCGGCACGAATCAATAAGGAACCGGCAAATCAGCAAATCATGAGATTTTTACCTTTTATAAAATTGTACCTAAAGTAGGACTCTCCTACTATATAAAGGGGGTCTGATTATTTGTACAAGGCATAATAACAATCATTCAGAAGCAATATACAGTTATTTTCTCTTTAAGTTCTTAGTCAACTGTGTCTTGACACCGATCAAAGTGCATTTTGTTTAAGGGTGCCCTCCCCCCATCCCCCCAACCCCAAGGTTGTAACTGTTCAATCAGTGTGGTTTGAATTTACTTTATCATACTTTATTTCAATTGTTATTCAATTCATTACTTTGTATCAATTTAATCCACGTATCCTTAAAATCACATACATATTTAATTGTTATCCGATTTTAAGGGTAAACAGTTCGGCGCCCACCATGGAGCTAAGGATAATAGTAGTTATTTGATACAAATTTCCATAACACACACTTTTTACACTTATTCTTTGAAGTGTCTCTGCTTTCAGGTTGAAATTAAAAATGTCGGACTCCCAATCAGCACCCCTACATGTTGACAATGAGTCCGGCCACCATGGCGAAAACGATAACGTAGCACCCGGAAACGAGGTGCCCCAAGTCGACCTCGGTAGAATTCTGGCCGCAGACCCAATTAACGTTAGCTCGCATGTGGCCATCAACGCAAATTTGCCTACCGGCCCTGAGGACAACATCCGTAGGGATATTCGATCAGTTGCACAAAGCGTACACGGCGGCGAAGACGGTGGAATCAACTTGCGGGTAATCTTCGAAATGTTACAGGCTCAACAAGCGGCGATAGCCCAGCTCCAGAACCACAGCCACCTACCAAGTAGATTTGAGCCCGAACCATTACGGGAAGTTGTTAACAGAGATGAACCGGTCTTAGAGAGATCGAAAAGAAGGAGTGGGGGACCAGCCCGGTAATCATGAAGATGCTCGAGGAACTAACAAAAAAGATAGATTCGGGGGAGAAAAAAATTGAGGCAAATGATAAGAAGGTGGAAACCTACAATTCCAGGGTTGATCAAATCCCAGGAGCCGCCGATATTGAAAGGCATGGACTCCAAGAAGTTCGTACAAAAGCCTTTTCCTCCGAGTGCGGCTCCTAAGCCGATTCCTATGAAGTTTTGCATGCCCGAGATTCCTAAGTATAACGGAACGACCGATCCGAACGAGCATGTTACCTCCTAGACATACGCCATCAAAGGGAATGACTTGGAGGATGATGAGATCGAGTCTGTCTTGCTAAAGAAATTCGGATAGACCCTGTCAAAAGAAGCTATGATATAGTATCACAACTTACCTGCTAATTCTATTAACTCGTTTGCCATACTTGAAGATTCCTTCATGAAAGCACACACCGGGCTATTAAGGTCGAAACCAGGAAGTCAGACCTTTTCAAAGTAAAACAAAAGGATAATGAAATGCTCAGAGAGTTGGTGTCCCAATTTCAAATGGAACGGATGGATCTACCACTAATCGCCGATGATTGGGCTGTTCAAGCTTTCACCTAAGGACTCAATGTTCGAAGCTCGGCAGCTTTATAGTAGTTGAAGCAGAATCTGATACAGTATCCGAGTGTTACTTGGCTGATGTGTATAACCGATATCAATCAAAAATCAGAGTTGAGGACGATTAACTTGGGGCTCCTTTCGGGTCCGTTTATCCGTTAGATCCATCGACAAAGCTAAGAGAGATATCGACCGTGAACCGAGGTCAAGCAAGGATCGATACCAGCCCTACAATAGAGATCGAAGAAGCAGTGGGTATGGACGAAATATTGTGTGAAATGAAAGGAGAAATGATTGAGGTCAGAATAATCAGGGTCTCATGAGCAAGAATGGTTTTGATAGGCCCGTCGAGCCTAAAGAAACACCGATGTTATCAGAATATAACTTTAATGTTGATGTTGTTGCCATCGTGTCAGCTATCAGACGCATCAAGGACAGCAAATGGCCTCAACCTCTACAAACCAATCTAGCTCAAAGGGATCCGAACTATATGTGCAAATATCATGGCACTCACGGCCACAAAAAAAGGATTGCCGACAATTGAGGAAGGAGGTAGCCCGGTTATTCAACAACGGACACCTTCGAGAATTCCAAAGCGACCAAGCCAAGAATCATTTCAGAAATAGGGATTCTAACAAGCAGATTGAACAAGAAGAACCTCAACATGTCATTGACAAGATCATCGGTGGGGTCGACATCCCTCAAGAGCCGATGTTAAAGCGCACCAAAGAATCAATCACAAGGTAAAAACGGACTCGAGAGTACATACCAGAGGAAACTTTGTCTTTTAATGATGAGGACGCTAAAGGGATCTTGCAGCACCAAAATGACGCACTAGTAATATCTTTACTCATATATAAATCTTGAGTTATGCATGTGTTAATTGATATAGGTAGCTCGGCCAACATCATTCGGTCGAGGGTCGTAGAGCAACTCGTCCTACAAGATCAAATTGTGCTTGCAGTTCGAGTTCTGAACGAATTCAACATGGCATATGAAACCACTAAAGGGGAGATAACATTACCAGTGAATGCCACCGGACCATCTAGGAGGCCAAGTTTTATGTGATTGAAGGAGACATGAGGTACAATGCCTGTTTGGCAGGCCATGGATCCACAACATGAGGGTAGTGCCCTCGACTCTTCACTAAGTGTGAAAATTCCTAATGCGAGGAGGGATTAAAACAATTTATGGAGAACAACCAGCCGCAAAAGAGATGTTTGCAGTCGAATAAGTGATTCAGGTATCAACACTCACAACGTCAAAGGAACCAAGTTTAGGTACAAAGCAAGAGGCTAAATAGCAATCATCGACTCCGGCCACGACCCAACCGGATAAACAGGGGAATGATGAAGACGATGATTATAGGGTTCCCCAACTTTTTATAGTTCTTAATGATTTCGGTGCCACTAAATCGACGGCCGAGGAGCTGGAATAGGCCATATTGATCGAACATCTACCCCATCAGAAGATATACCTGAGTAGGGGGTTAACTCCCAAGCTCAGGAAAAAACTCATTGAATTTCTTATAGCTAACATAGATTATTTCACTTGGTCCCAGAGATAACCTCCCACAAGCTAAGCCTGGACCCGAAATTCCATCCGGTCAAATAGAAGAGAAGGCCCTAGTCCGAGGTCAAACATGCTTTCATCAAGGACGAGGTATCCAAACTCCTTAAAATAGGGTCCATTCGGGAAGTTAAGTACCCAGGTTTGTTAGAAAACGTGGTGGTAGTCCTTAAAAAGGGGAATAAATTAAGAATGTGTGTAGACTATAAAAATTTGAACAAGGCGTGTCCCCAGGACTTTTTACCTCTGGCCAACATTGATCGCATGATTGATGCCACGGCTAGCCACGAGATCCTCAGTTTTTTCGATGCCTATTCCGGGTACAGCCAAATACGGATGGACCAGGATGATTAGGAAAAAATATCCTTCATCACAAAGTACATCACATACTACTATAACGTGATGCCATTTGGATTAAAGAATGCCGATGCCACTTATCAATGCCTAGTAAACCAGATGTTCGAGGAACAAATAGGAAAATTGATGGAAGTTTACATTGATGATATGTTGGTTAAGTCCCTGCAAGAAGCGAACCATTTAAAACATTTGTAGGAGACCTTCAGCATATTGAAGTAGTACAAGTTGAAACTGGACCTAGAGAAATGTGCGTCCTGAGTTGGATTAGGTAAATTCCCCGGGTTCATGGTATCCAACCAGGAAATCAAGATCAAGCCTAACAAGATCAAAGTTATCAAAGATATCACGGTCATGGACAACAAGAAGGCCGTGCAAAGATTAACCAGATGCATAGCTGCCCTAGGGCGGTTCATCTCGAGGTCCTCCGATAAGAGCCACCGATTCTTCTCACTACTAAAGAAGAAGAACAACTTTTTAGGGACCCCGTAATGCTAACGAGTCTTGGAGGAACTTAAGCGATAGCTATCGAGCCCATCACTGCTTCACACACGAAGGCAGACGAACAACTATACCTGTACTTGGCAGTATCAGAGAAAATGGTAAGTGGAGTCCTGGTCCAGGAAGAACAAGGTATGCAATTTCCAAGATACTATGTTAGTAGGACTTTAGCTGATGTTGAAACTAGATATCTTCACCTAGAAAAATTGGCGCTCGCTTTGCAAAGCACCTCTAGGAAACTGAAACCATATTTTCAGTGCCATCCTATATGTGTCATGACTACTTACCCGTTGCAAAATATAATGCACAAACCCGAACTCTCGGGACAATTGGACAAAAGGGTTGTGGAAATCAGCGGGTATGATATTGAATATCGACCCCGGACAACCATTAAATCTCAAATTTTGGCAGATTTCTTGGCCGACTTTATGCCATCCCTAATACCTGAGGTCGAACGAAAATTATTGGTAAACTCGGGGACGCCCTCAGGAATCTGGACCCTCTTTATAGACGATGCCTCAAAAGCAAAAGGGTCCAGACTTGGAATCGTATTGAAGCCCCAAACAGGAAACGTAGTTAGACAATCTGTTAAGACTATGAAATTGACTAACAATGAGGCTGAATATGAGGTCATGATTGCAGGTATCGAACTGGCCAAAAGCTTGGGGACAAAGGTGATCGAAGCTAAGTGCGACTCTCTTCTAGTGGTAAACCAAGTTAATGGAACATTTGAGGTTAGAGAAGAACGTATGCAAAGGTACTTGGATAAGTTGCAAGTAACATTACACCGGTTCAAGGAGTGGACATTACAACACGTTCCTACGGATCAAAATAGTGAGACCGATGCCCTAGCTAACTTAGGGTCGTCGGTCGAAGACGACGAGCTCAACTTGGGAGCAGTCGTACAACTCATAAGATCGGTTGTGGAAGAAGGTCATGCTGAGATATACTCTACAAGCCTGATTTGGGATTGGAGAAACAAATATGTAGAATATCTTAAGACTAGAAAACTGCCCTAGGATCCAAAAGAATTAAGGGCCCTACATACGAAGGCCGCCCGATTTAGCTTGTCCGAAGACGGAACCCTATTCAGGAGAACGTTTGATGGCCCACAAGTGATATGTCTAGGACCAAAAGATACCAAGTATGTTCTAAGGGAAATTCACGAGGGCACATGTGGTAATTATTCAGGCACAAAATCACTGGTTCAAAAGGTGATCAAAGCCAGCTACTACTGGATCGATATGGAAAAGGATGCGAAGGTGTTCGTAAGAAAATGTAATGGATGCCTAATCTTGTCCAATTCACACCTCAAATCAAGGTTATGAAATAGTCGATTGCAATAGTAATACCCAACAAGGAGTCAAGGTCGATTTTCTACCGGGAGATATATATGGGAGTTAGGAGTATATATTGTAGTGCTTAAGTTTGAACTATCTCAATTTACACTTCCACAAATTGGGGTTGTTTCTATGTCTATTTTAAACTAAGATTGCAATATTAAGAAATGAAACTAAGAAATTGTTTTTGTTGTTTTTCAAGTTTTGTAAAAAGCCCAGGGCTATGACCATCACCTAGGTATTTGCCTAATGAGATATAAACCTTAATACTTATGTTGTTGATTAGGGTGTATTATAGCTATCAACACTTAATTATCCACACAATACCTCTCGGTCAGAGATTGATTTTTCCCAATTTGGATTTCTCAAGTCCAAATGGGTATTGCACAAAACGGTTGATAAAAGTTCAAGTCAGGTTATTACTATCTCTAGATTGAACCCTTTAATTGACCCAATTTCTTGTTAACTAAGTTTTCCTAGACTAAGTCTCTCTCTCAAGTAGAGACCAAGTCAAATAGGCATGAACTAATATTTGCAACCATTAATTCCATAAATTAAAGCATGAACAAGGCAAAATAATAAACACACAACCATAAACAAGCATCAAATTAAACACCCATAAGGTTCACACATTAGGGTCGGGTCACAACCCTAGTGAAAATCTAGTTACTCATGCTTGAAATTGAAGAAATATAAGAAAAGATGCTAATTAAACTCATATTGTAAAATCAAAATTGTAAAATCGATGTTAAAATATCCCAAAATATGAAAACTACTAAAAGAAGCAAAGAGAAACAACTACTGTAGCTTCAGATGTCAAAAGTTGACCTAAAATTGTGAAACTTGTCTATTTATACAAGGCTGAAAATTTTGGACAAAAATGTCCTTCGGGAGGTTCTGCGGCCGCACAATTCCATGTGCGGTCCGCAGAATTCTTCAACTTGTTAGGAATGGAAGTCTGCGACCACATAACTCTGATCTGCGGCCGCAATGCACTTTTTCTACGGTCTGCAGATTTGTAATTGCGGCCGCATATTGCTCTTCAGTGGTCCACATGTTTACATATGCAGCGGCATAACTCTTCTTTTGCGGCCGCACAATTCTTGTGCGGTCCTCACTTCTGGGGGACTTGGGATGCACATTCTCTGAACTTTTGGTCCTAGCTTCCATTTGCGGCCGCACAATTCATGTGCGGGCTGCATTTTACACTAAATTCTGTTGGATTTTCCTTCATCATCTGCGACCCCAAATGATATTCCGTGGACCGCAATTTTGGGCTTTTTGTGCCTTTTATGGGCTTGAGTTCAGATAACTCTTTTTTGAGTTGAATTTCATCTTGGGAGTCCATCTTCCAATATTCCTGCAATTTAGCACATCTCATCAGTTTCTGGAATACAATTAAGCGCTTTTAGACCAAAACAAAAGCTAAAAGGCGCTAACAAGTAGTCAAAATTCCCACTTATCAACTCTCCCATACTTAAGACTTTGCTTGTCCTAAAGCAAATAAAATAATTCCCACCTCCACAAGTCAAGTGCCATTCCAACCAATCAAAAGTGAGTCATTCACACATCAACTGGGACCAACAATTACCCACACTACTTATGTATTATCAACAAGGCGACAAGTTAAACGTTTATGCATATATAGTTCTAATGTAACACTTGAGCATCAAAAGTTGACTTTATTCATCACAGAAGTTCGCTCTTTTATGTAGGTCATTGTGGATTCCAAACTACTCCTCCTCTACTCTCCGTTTTCCTATCTCACTTAAGAATTTTAGTACTCAATCCAAAGATTTGCGAAAGGTTCACTCATCTCTCTCAAAAGAATGTCTCAAGTACGGCTTTATGTACCACAGGCTTGCCCCTCAGGTAAATCGCCACTAATGTAAGATCACTCAACTTGAAATCACCTAGGTCTTTTTCGGGATGTAAATGAAGGCTTTTGGGCTAAGGTTGAATACATTATGGTTGAGTGGGTTCACCTTTCCTTAAGCACTCCATTTTTCTTGTTCTTGGCTCATGCTTTGCCAATTTTTTGAGGCATTTTCTTTTTCTCCGGGGAACTAGAGAGATTTAACATCACTCTTTCTTGATCATGACATTCATTTTATTCCTCTTTGGTTTTTCCATGCTTTTCACCATTACTTTTTTTTGAATCCCTTCAACTCTTCAACTTATTCACTTTCTGTTTGCATTTTTCTTTTTGTTCTTTCCTTTTATTGTCTTTCCTTCTCATCATTTCTTCTCCTTTTGTGCCTTGATACCTCTTTCAAGTTCCTCATCTCTCCCCCCAAACTTACGTTTTTAGCCAATTGTTTCACAAGAGTAGCTCGGGTCCAAGAGAGGGTCACGACAAAACGGGTAAAGGCTTGTAATATGGTTATCAAGTGAGAAAGGTTTGAGGCTCAAATCGGCTGACTAGGGATAAGAACATCGGTGGGCAGTGGAAAACTTCAAGCGGATCAAGGATAGCCTACAATCACTTCTCAAGCCAAGCAAAACTTAAGATTTCATCTTGGAACACTTTCGGGGAAGGTTCTAGACCATTCGCACAGGTACTTGGACTTGCAACAAAAACATCTCACCTCTCACGCAGCTGGATTGTTAAAGAGGATAGAGTTGAGGGCCTACAACGACCATATGCAAGATTGAAAATCACTACGGTTCGATTAAACCACTCGATGATTACCTAAGTCAACACAAGAGTCACAAGGTCACTAACTAGAGCTATTTCTTTCCAAAAAAAACTTGTTTTTAATTATAAGCACATAGTTAAGTATGTTGGTACCAAGTGAAGCATGTTTGATTCTTCTAGCATGACTCAATTAGGTCTTTTTATTCATTACTACTATTATTACTACCTAGATACCAAAGATGGACTCAATCCCTTAAGAAGGTTGTCACGCCATCCATCGCTGGAAGAGTCACCCGATTAACACAAAAACTACCTTTGGAAAGAACCGTGATATTAAGAAAACCAAAGACTTATTATTCACTAAAATATAAAAATAAGCTACTAAATCAACAAGAATCTACTAAATTAAACACTCACTAATAAGAAAACAAAATAAAAAAGTTACAAAGCAAAACTACTGAAAGCGTAACGAATATACATAATGAGAGAGTAGAGAGAATATATACATAATAAGAAAGAAGAAGAAAATAGTATTAGGTTAATTACAGGCCAAATGTCTCAAAATCATCAAAATAGATCAAATAAACTCCACCCCCAAATAAATGTGAGTATTGTCCCCAATGCTTAACAAAGTAAGAGTGAAGAAAACTCCCTATGTCGCCTCAGACATCTCTGTGTCCACAACAATGTCACCGCCCTCGGTCTCCTCTAACTGGATCCCATCATCCTCGACTCTAGGAGTGGCAGGGTTGGTGAACATCTGGCGCATCACCTCAGCAATGTCGATAGCCAGGTTTGGCTCTTCAGACTGTCCAGTTGGTGCCACTGGAACTGATGGTGTTGCTGGTGCTGAAAGAGATGGATCTATCAGAATGTCAAATGGAAGATCTCCAACTTCTGCAACCTTAGCCAACTCTCTTCGGAGCTTGTCAACTGACTTCTTGAAAGCCTGGGATTTTCTCATTTTATTTACTTCCTTTCCCAACTCCTCAATTACTGCCCCATGCTGTACCGGAGTGTTCATTATGGTGGTCTGGTTCTCTAAGAGCTTCTTCAAAGTCTCCTTTACTGTTGGGGGAATTTGGGGTGCCAGAATGGATGACTGTGCTGCAACATCACTGAATATATCAGACAACTTTACAGTGGATGTCTACATCCAGTTGTTAAGGCTCGCTAGTGTTTGGGGACTCGTAGAGTAGAAAATAGAGTAGTACGCATATGCACCCGCTTCAATGCCGAAGTGGAAGGCACTGAGGCTGAAGGTAGGGGCATGGCAACTGCACCGGCTAAAGGCTCTATTAAAGTGGATAGCATATCGGCTTTCTGTGCAGGTACAACCGATAACTCATCAGACTGGCCAATGGTGGTAGTAGGCTGACCCTTTCTCTTAGGGTTGTGTGTATCCATCAGAATACCATGAGAAGATCTTCTTCGCCCGCACCTTCATAGCAAAATCTTTTGACTCCACCCATGCATCTGTAAGGTACTTAGTGATGGTGTTGGAATATGGGTAGGAGGTGTCATCTTGCCTGGCGACCACAGACATATTGGCTGACATCACGACATCTATATTGATTGGATACCCAGCCATGATAGAGGGGACTAGAACTGCTGCGGAATAGGTAGGTTTGTTTCATTCTGGCATGGGTGTAGTCTGCTACATACAAAAGTCTGTCATCCCTTTGCCTCGAAGTTCAGGTTGTTCCGCTGAATATGAACACCTGATGTTATCTATGGTGGTGGTGGCCCCAGGGCTGCTAGAATCACAAGTAGCCATAGGAGAGCTACATCTCTCGTTGCTAGCTTCTCCAAGTACTGTGTAGGCTCAACATCCTCAAGCCCTAAGTAGGAGTTCAGTGTGTGCTAGTCAAATCGCACCTTCAGATTCCTCACTTTGGTCCCTTTCTTTATGTGCACCACATTGGCGTAGAATTTCCGGACTAGATACTCTTTTGCGTCCACTACACTCTAGGTGAACCACATCCGCCCCTTCCGCTCTCAGAACTATCTTAAAACTGCCAGATTGTACTTGTCAAGGACTTTCAGTTGGAACTGTCGCTCAAGAGTGAGCGATCTCACCGGCGACCACTCATGGAAACTAGTGAAGACAGCTAGACTGACGAACCGGTCCTCCCAGACCTCTTTCTTCTTCAACCTCTCAAGGACGACAACTGTAGTATCTCCCCCTCGGCCATCATCTAAAATATTATCAACTGTAGTCGCTAGTGCCTCAGGGACAGGTATAGAGGATGGCTCTGAAGCCTGACTACCACTCTCCGACCCCTCGGAGGTGCTATGTAATGTGGAAGGCACATCCCAGAATTGATACCTCCCCGGTGGCTTTGATTGTACAACATGCTGCTCTTGAACTGAGTCGCCCTACGATGCTTCCCTAGATGGGGGCATAAGACCTGTATTCAGACAGATCTGTATTTCTTCCTTGCATGTCTGCAGCCTTCTTGGTGATTATCTTTTGGAGGGCGAGGGGTAAAGTATTCTTGCCTCGGCTTCTGGAAGGTTCACCCCTCCCCTTTGAAGTATCTCCACGACCTCGAGATCTAACCATTATATGTAATAAGAAACAATATGAGTTAGTTATAATTCAAGTGCAAACAGACAATGAACACATAGTGTAAAACATGTTTGTAGGGTGGGAAAGTGTGGTCCGCACAATTACAAGTGTGACCGTAGGCTGGGCTGTGCGGACCACACAATTTGATCTTGCAGCTACAAAAGTGGAACTGCGATCCACACAATTATTAGTGTGGCTGTAGAACTGGAGTGCGGTCCGCACTTTTATCATTGAGGCTACACATTAGATATCCCAAAATTGCCCACTCTCTGATGATAGAGATTAGGTTGTTTTGCGGCTGCACTCAATTTTCTACAATCGTGATGGGATTTCTGTTGTCCGCACAATTTCAAGTGCGGCCATAGAATCATGCTTTACTAATGAACCCAAATCTCAACTTCTACGGACTGCACAATTTCTGGTGCGGACACAAATTTCAAAACAAAATCGATCAGACTTCCTAGGGTTTTCAATATTTGCAAAAAATCGACATGGTATTAACAATTAAGCATGAAAATAAATTCACCCATTCCCCATAGAGCAGTTAGAAGTTGACCCAACACAGTTTAAACCCCACATGGTAATAAAATTGAAATCTATTGATAAATGGCCTAAACTATCTAACAAGTTGTAAATTAAACTAAAAATTGAAAAATTCTATGAGTAACTAAAGCATACCAGATATGAAACAATGCAAATGAGTGATCACATATGAGGATTTAGTATGGTAGATGATTGAACATATGCTTTCAATATTTTAGAGTTCTGAGTGCTCAGAGAAAGGGAAAAATGTACAGTAACCCTAAGGTTACTATTTATATTGACGGTCTAACTAAGAGGGACAAAGGGATGAGTGTGACCGCAGAATTCCTTCTGCTATCCGCACTCTGTTACTTGGGGCTCAAAAGCCTTTCTGATCTGTAGTCCGCAGAATTTGTGGTGCGCCCGTAGATTTCTATTGCGGACCGCAGATTTTGATGTGCAACCACACTTTGACCATTTCTCTGACAAACCAAACTCCAGAGAGTTTGCATTTTCCCTTTTCAATTTGTACGGTCGTAGTTCCCTTTTGCTGTAGCAATCATAATTGTGCGGTCCTCACTTATTTCCATACTTAGCTAATTTTCTTAGCACAGTTCCTGTATAGTACACTCATCCCTGCAACACACTTCAAATCCAGTTAGCACAAAAATAACACCTATCTACAAAAGAAGAAACGAAAAAGAAAAAGAAACATGGGTTTCCTCCCAAAAAGCGCCTAATTTAAAGTCGCGGCGACGCAAATTACCATCACTTGAAATGAATTATCGCCACAACATGGCCATCACCAACTTTTCACAAATAATGTTTCACCCCGTGACCATTGACTCGAAACACCTCATCATTTTTATTCTTCAAGTCTAATGCACCAAAGGGTGTCACACCCACAACTTCAAACGGGCCACTCCATTTAGACTTTAACTTCCCGGGAAACATCCTCAACCGTGAATTGAACAACAACACAAGATCACCCTCTTTGAACTCTTTGTTCCAAATATACTTGTCATGAAGATATTTTCTCTTCTTTTTGTATAAGGGCGAACTTGTGAATGCATGGTACCGGAACTCATCCAACTCATTCGAATGTGCCACCCTCAAGTTGGAGGCGACATCCCACTCAAGATTGAACTTCTTAAGATCCCACATGGCTTTGTACTCAAGTTCTACCGGAAGATGACAAGCTTTTCCGAACACCAACCGATATGGAGACATTCTGATGGGTGTTTTATAACCCGTCCTATAAGCCCATAAAGTATCATCAAGTTTCTTGGACCAATATGTGAGGTTAGCATTCACTGTTTTGGACAAAATACTCTTTATCTCCCTGTTGGAGACTTCCACTTGACCGTTTGCTTGTTGATGATAGGGAGTCGTGACTTTATAAGTGACACCATACTTAGCCAGTAAGGCGTCGAAGGCTTTGTTGCAAAAATATGACCCCCTATCGTTTATGATAGCCCGTAGAGTACCAAACCTTTTGAAAATATTTTTCTTTAAGAACGCCACCACACTTCTCGCCTCATTGTTGGGTAGAGCAACGACCTCAACCCATTTGGACACATAATCAACCGCGACCAAGATGTAGGTGTTTTCACTAGAACTCACAAAAGGACCCATGAAGTCAATACCCTAGACATCGAAAATATCAGTCTCTAAAATGGTGGTGAGGGGCATTTAACTTTTCTTTTAGATTCCACCGCCCTTTTGACATTCATCAGAATGCTTGACTAGATCACATACATCCTTGTAAAGAGTGGGCCAATAGAAACCGCAACTTAGTACTTTGGGCGCCGTTCTCACTCCACCATGGTGACCACCGTATGGTGAAGAATTACAAGCCCCAAGAATTTTACAATGCTCGTCCTCCGGTACACATCTTCTAATCACCCCATCCGTTTAAATTCGAAAAAGGTACGGTTCATTCCAATAATAGTCTTGGCAATTCTGTTTGAGCTTCTTCCTTTGGTTTGAAGAGAACTCATCTGGGATGATACAACTTACACAGAAATTAGCTAGATCTGCGAACCATGTCACCTCCTTCATTGAAATAGCCAAAAGTTGCACATCAGGGAAGGAGTCGTTGATTTCAAGGCCATCATGCGGCCCCCTCCTCCTCCAAATGAGATAAGTGTTCCACCACTTGATTTTTACTTTCTTTCTGATCTTGAATGTCAATATCGAACTCTTGAAACGAAAGCACCCATCTCATAAACATGGCTTTGGAATCTTTCTTGCTCATAAGATAACGAAGTGCCGTATGATCCATATGGGTAATCACTTTTGCACCCATCAAGTACATGCATAACTTCTTAATAGCAAACACAATGGCAAGGAGCTCTTTCTTTGTAACTGTATAGTTGACTTGGGCACTATTCATGGTCTTACTAGAATAGTAGACCGGCTGAAAAATCTTATTGATGCGTTGCCCCAAAATAGCCCCTATCGCTACATCACTTGCATCGCACATGAGCTTAAAAGGAACACTCCAATTTGCGGTGATAATGGGAGTAGTAGTCAACTTGAACTTTAACAATTCAAAGGCTCTCATGCAATCATAATTGAAGTGGATCTTAGCATCTTTCTCCAAAAGCTTGCACAACGGGTTCATCACTTTAGAGAAATCCTTGATGAAATGCCGGTAAAACCCCAGCGTGGCCTAAGAAACTCCACACTCCTTTCACCAAAGTTAGAGGTGGAAGTTTAGAAATCACCTCAATCTTTGCCTTGTCGACTTCAATGTCATTCTTTGAGATCTTGTGGCCAAGTACAATGCCATCCTCGAACATGAAATGACATTTCTCCCAATTGAGCACCAAATTTATTTTTTCACATCTTGTCAACACTTTATCCAAGTTTGCGAGACAATCATCAAAGGAATTCCCGACTACTGCCGAGCTCTGAACACACACTAAAATATGATTGCTAGTCAAATATAATAATTATAATATCGTATCCACATGGATTCGAGTTAAACAGTTATTATCATAGATTTTATCTAGATTTCTATCCAAGATGATCAACAATTGAGATTTATGTGATTTAAAACTAAAATTAACTAAGAATCTAAATTATTGACTAATGAGAATCGCAACAAGAGTAAGGAAGAAGATATCAAAGGGAGAAAATAGGGGTTGATTGGATAGGTGTAAGATACTTGTTTGGGAATTAACTCTAATTGATTCACTTCTAAGGTTCAAGTGAGTCTCTCGAATTCATTCAATTATAGTCAACCATTCAGTAGAAACTCCTATCTCGATTAAGTCTCAGCCTTGCGGTATGAACTAAGTTAAGCTCGGTGAAAATATGCAGGAATTCATAGTGGAATAGTCTTTAGGAGAACCTCTATCGATTATCCTCCTAACTAGGTCTAAACATTTATTCAACTAGCCTCTTTCGATTACGAATAATAATCAACGAATTCAACAAACAAGACAATGCAAAATATCACAAATTATGCCTCTTTCGATTATATAAACAAGTGAATATATGTGCAACTTAAAACCCCCAAAATGATTCAATACACAAACACTAGAGTTAATATCTATAAACAATTCTCAAAACACCAATTCCATCAATCCCTAAGGATAATTACTCCATGGATATGGAGAAATTCATCACAATTAAGTTTAAGTCAAAGGAAAACATAAAACATCCAAACCCTTGTCTTGAGTGAGGATGAATGGTGAAATCCTTGTGCTCTTGCTTCTCCCTCTTCTCCTTAGCTTCCTTAGATATAAATTATGTCTAAAAGTCTTCTAAATACCATTTTTCCATGTATATGTACCAAGTAGGGTCGGACCCAAACAATTATACCTTCTCTTATTAAAAAAGGGACACTTTTGACGGACAGGACGTGCACGACTGCGCACCTCGAAAGGTGCCCACGCACTTGGCCACGCTCTTTTCACACTTTTTACCCATATGCACGGTCAGTGCACGGCCGCGCACTTGCCGCACATCTTTTCACCCTATTCCAACACTATATTTTGGAGTCCAAATAGAGTTATGCACTGACCGCGCATGTTTTCACCCTATTCCATCACTATATTTTGTAGTCCAAATGGAGTTATGAGCAAAAATTATGTGTATTTAACTAGACAGTGCGCAGTATACCTGCTCAATTCTTCATTTCGTTGCACTATCATCCGTTGATCCCCGAACACGATATTGCCTTTTGGGATTTTACTCAGATTTCAAAGCTACAAATCACTTAAATTCATTCCATAACATCTACAAAGCTCGGAAGCACTCCTACAATACATAAAACACACAATTAGTGGAAAACAATAGCGATTAAAGCTCAAATTAAACTGAAGTGCAGTAAATTAGAATGTAATAATCGACTAAAACTTGCGATTATAGCCTACCATAAACCATCAAGAAGTCATCCATGAAGACTTCAAGGTAATCCTCCACCATGTCCATGAAGATCACCATCATACACCTTTGAAAAGTCGCTGGTGCATTGCACAACCCCAATGGCATATGCTTGAAAGCGAAAGTACCATAAGGACATGTAAAGGTAGTTTTCTATTGATCCTATGGAGCAATAAGAATTTGATTGTAGCCGAAATTTCCATCAAGGAGACAATAGAAAGCATGACCGACCAATCTATCAAGCATTTGATCTAGGAAGGGAAGTGGAAAATGATCCTTCCTTGTGTCTTTATTGAGCTTACGATAGTCCATACACACTCTCCACCTGGTCACCGTTCTTGTAGGAATCAACTTATTCTTATCATTGTGACCACTGTCATTCCCTCTTTCTTTGTGACGCATTGAACTAGAGAAGTTCACGAACTATCGAAAATGGGGTAGACAACACCGACATCCAACCACTTGATGATCTCCTTCTTGACAACCTCTTACCTGGCTTCATCGAGTCTCGTTTGATGTTCAATAGATGGTTTGGCACCTTCCTCCAATTTAATCCTGTGCATGCAAAATACGAGACTTATCCCCCGAATATCCGCCAATGTCCATCCAATAGCCTTCTTCTTTTTTTGTAGCACTGCCAATGTAGAGTATACTTGCGCGTTAGTTAAACAAGAGAAAAGAATAACCAGTAAAGTAGAAGAGGGGACAAAAAATTCATACCGAATATGTGGAGGCAATGGCTTCAATTCCAAGATAGGAGGCTCTTCAATTGAAGGCTTTGTGGGAGGAGTCGTCCAATTTTCAAGATCCAAGGACAATTTACAAGGTTCATATGTGTACGACCCTATTCCATGCAAAGAGTTCACATATTCCATGAAGCCATCCATATTGTCATCATCAAAGTTGAGCAAGACATCCTCCAACATGTCACCAACATTTACCACAACACTTGTTTCATCCACAATCACATCAGTCACCAAGTCCATAAAAGAGCACACCTCATTGCTATTGGGTTGCCTCATGGACTTACACACATGAAAAACCACTTTTCATCACCAACCTGGAAAGTAATTTTTCCGACTTTCACATCAACAAGATCCTTCCTCGTAGCAAGGAAAGTTCTTCCAAGAATAGTCGGCACCTCATAGTTCACTTCACAATCAAGAATGACAAAATCTACCGGAATAATGAATTTATTAACATGAACCAATACATCTTCAATTACTCCTAATGATCTCTTCATTGTATGATCGGCCATTCGTAATCTCATAGAGTTGGGTCTTGGTTGCCCAATTCCCAAAGTCATGAAAACATCAAATTGATACTTGGCCAAATATCACAAAGAGCTTTAGCAACTCGGCACTTCCAATGGTATAAGGGATCGTGGAAGCACCGGGATCTTCCAATTTAAGATCCATAGAATGTATTATTGCACTCACTTGATGAGTGACTTTGATAGTCTAAAAATTCATCGACCGCTTCTTTGTCACCAAATCCTTCATAAACTTTGCATAACCAGATATTTGTTCCAAAGCTTGAACCAATGTCACATTGTTCGAGAGACTCTTCATCATTCAGTGAACTTTTTGAATTGATTTTCACTATTTTGCTTTGCAATCCTTTGAGTATATGGGGGAGGAGGCTTAGGCAATGATGCCTTAGTCTTTTGCACTACCGTTTCCGGTATGTCAATAACGTGATACCTAGACGGGTTCACTTCCTCTTGAGTCTCTTCCACATTGTCATCAATATTAATCCACACTCCGTCATTTTCTTGCACCAGATTGTTCGAGGTCTTGTCTTCTTGTACCACTTGCTCATCATCCACAAGTTTCCTTTGACTCGAGGTGGGTGCATTCCCACCTTTTCCACTCCTTGTCGTAACGGCCATGGAATGCCCCGTGTTGTTTCCACCCTTTGGGTTCACCACCGTGTTACTTGGTAGTGCCCCCTTAAGATGAGTGTTTAGATCTTGAGAGATTTCCCTCATTTGAACTTCCAAGTTACGGATAGATGCATTGTTGTAGGCAAGTTGGGCATCGGAATCAGCATTCTTCTCCATCATTTGTTTGAACATATTCTCAATACGCCTCATTTCATTGTTGGAAGAACTTGGATCATGGGAAGGATAAGGAGGCGAATTGCTCGGTTGTTGATACATCGGGGGACTTTGAAAACCCGACCCCCGATTGCCTTGATTATTGTTCCATCCCCCTTGATTGTTACCTCCCCAATAGCCTTGATTGTGTCTACTCCAATTACCTTGGTTATTTCCACCACTCCAATTTCCTTAATTGTTGTTATTATGCTAATTCCCTTGATTGTTGTCA
This sequence comes from Nicotiana sylvestris, assembly GCF_000393655.2. Classification (NCBI taxonomy): domain Eukaryota; kingdom Viridiplantae; phylum Streptophyta; class Magnoliopsida; order Solanales; family Solanaceae; genus Nicotiana; species Nicotiana sylvestris. The sequence continues at coordinate 30,485,999 of NC_091068.1, forward strand.
TAACTCCAATTACCTTGGTTGTTAGAATTCCAATTACCATGATTACCTTGAGGTATCCATTGTTGGTGATTCTGGCCTTGAGAGTTGTTTCTTTTCCATTGAAAGTTGTTCACATATTGCACTTCCACCTCTTGTTCTTTGTAAGATTCATCTTGATCAAACCCACTATCTTTTTACATATAATTCTCCACTCGGTTTTGCACTTGCAAACCCTGGTCCTTCTTTTGTTCACCATCATGTTTACTCCCTCCATGGCATTGACTTGATTAGGACTTTGCACTTGTTGAAGTTGAGACTTTGCTAATTGATTCATTGTGGTTGTCAATTTGGCAATGGCTCGCCCATGATCATGCAACTCTATATGGAGGTGAATCACATTTGGATAACCTTGAGGAACATTAGCCCTACTTTTCCATACCAATGATGTTTCCTCCATTTCATCTAAAATCTCACAAGTTTCCACATATGACGTTGTCATGAAATGTCCACCGACTAGTTGATTTACCACGCACTGATTAGTCGTATTGATCCCTCGAAATAAAGTTTGTTGAATCATAGATTCCGTCATGTCATTATTGGGGCACTCTTTGACCATTTTCCTATACCGCTTTCATATCTCATGTAACGGCTAATTGGGCTCTTGTTTGAATGCTACAATCTCATCTCTAAAAGTAGCCATATGCCTGGGAGAAAAGAACTTGGAAATAAATTTCTCTGCCAACTCATCCCACATATGAATGGAATGATTTGGCAATCTTTCCAACCAATCCAAGGCTTTCCCTCGTAGAGAGAAGGGAAATAGCCTTAACCTTAAAGCATCATCGGAAACGCTTGTCTATTTAATCCCACAACAAGTGTCCATAAACCCCTTTAAGTGTTTGTATGCGTTTTGACTCGGAGCCCCGGTGAAGAATCCTCGTTGCTCTAGCAATGTGAGCATTACATTTGTAATTTTGAAAGTTGCCTTCCCTAATACGGGGCGGGAATATAGCGCTTGCATACCCATCATTCGGCAACACCCGGTGTGGAGCCGCTCTTGGTGGAGGTGGGGGTGGAACTGGGATGTTGTCTTGAGGTGGTCGGCCTCTTCTATTTGCTTGAGGTTCAAGAGGAACATCATCAACTTGGTCATCATCAACGTCCACATCCCCCAAAGGCATGTTTCCGAGTTGATTGTTTGCCATTGTGGTACCTACAATTGATTTACAAAAATTAGTAACATAGAAGGAAAAGAAGACAATTCATACACAAAACCAAATATATAACTAATTCCATTTTTAGCTCCCCGACCACGATGCCAAAAATTGATCTCATCCAATTCACACCTCAAATGAAGGTTATGAAATGGTCGATTGCAATAGTAATATCCAACAAGGGGTCGGGGTCGATTTTTCACAAGGAGCTATGTACGGGAGTTAGGAGTATATATTGTAGTGCTTGAGTTTGAACTATCTCAATTTACGCTTCCACAAGTTGGGGTTGTTTCTATGTCTATTTTAAACTAAGATTGCAAAGTTAAGAAATAAAATTAAAAAATTATTTATGTTACTTTTTAAGTTTTGTAAAAAGCCTAGGGCTATGACCATCACCTAGGTGTTTGCCTGATGGGATATAAACCTTAATGCTTGTTTTGTTGATCGAGGTGTATTATATCTATCAACACTCAATTACACACTCAATACCTCTCGGTCAGACAGTAATTTGCCCAATTTGGCTTTTTCAAGTCCAAATGGGTATTGCACAAAATGGTTGATAAAAGCTCAAGTTGGGGTATTACTATCTCTAGATTGAACTCTTTAATTGGGATTATCAATCTCTCGATTGACCCAATTTCTTGTTAGCCAAGTTTTCCTAGAGTAAGTCTCTCTCTTTCTCAATTAGAGACTAAGTCAAATAGGTATGAACTAATGTTTTCAATCATTAATTCCACAACCCTATGAAAATCTAGCTACTCAGGCTTGAAATTGAAGAAATAGAAGAAGCGATGCTAATTAAACTCATATTGTAAAATTAAAATGGTAAAATCTATGTTAAAATATCCCAAATATAAAAACCTACTAAAAGAAGCAAAGAGAAACGGCTACTGTAACTGCTGATGTCAAAAATTGACCTAAAATTGTGAAACTTTTCTATTTATACAAGGCTAGAAATTTCGAACAAAACTGCCCTTCGGGAAGTTCTGCGCCCGCATAATTTCATGTGCAGTTCACAAAATTCTTCAACTTTTCAGTATTGGAAGTCTGCGGCTGCATAATTCTGATATGCGGCCGCAATACACTCTCTCTACAGTCCACAGATTTGTAACTACGGCTACATCTTTCTCTTCTGCAGTACGCACTTTTACATGTGCGGCCGCAAAATTCTTGTGCGGTCCGCACTTCTGAGGGGCTTGGAATGCACATTGTCTGAACTTTTGGTCCTAGCCTTCGTTTGCAGCCGCACAATTCATGTGTGGACCGCATTTTGCACTAAATTTTGCTGGCTTTTCCTTCATCATTTGCGGCCACAAATGATATTCTGCGACCCTCAATTTTGGGCTTATGTGCCTTTTATGGCCTTGAATTCAGATTACTCCTTTTTGAGTTGAATTTCATCTTGGGAGTCCATCTTCCAATATTCCTCCAATTTAGCACATCTCATCAGTTTCGGGAACACAATTAAGCGCTTTTAGATAAAAACAAAAGCTAAAAGGCGCTAATAAGTAGTCAAAATTCCCACTTATCAATGCCAAAGGCATGCTCCGGTGATTTTCCACCACAGGGAGCTGCTGCATTCAGTTTTGTCACCATAGGCGTTCATAAAGTAGGGAATGGAAGTCATCGTCCCTCTTCCATGGGCACCCGATAAGGCTCAATTTATTTTGTTTATCATTGACTATTTTTCTTAGTGGGTGGAAGCCCAGGCATACAAGAAGGTCAGGGAGAAGTAAGTCATCGATTTCATTTGGGATCACGTCATATGCCGTTTCGGAATGCTGGTCGAGATCGCGTGCGACAACGGCAAACAATTCATCGATAGTAAAGTAACCAAATTTCTTGAAGACCACAAGATCAAAAGGATCCTATCAACACCCTACCACCCTAGTGAGAACACACAAGCAAAATCGACCAACAAAACCATACTTCAGAACCTTAAAAAGAGGTTGACTAACACCAAAGGAAAATGGAAGGAAATCGTCCCCGAATTCCTATGGGCATACTGTACGACCTCGATTTCCAGTACCGCGGCCACCCCGTTCTCATTGGTTTACGGTGCCGAAGATCTAATACCGGTCGAAAGTCGGAGAACCAAGTATCAGATTCTAATATGCAACAAAGGAATCGAACGATGAGGCTATGAGTACGAGCTTGAAACTATTGGATGAAAGGCATGCCCTCGTTCGGTTGGCTGCCCAAAAGCAAAGGATTGAGAGATACAACAACAGAAGGGCTAACCTGCGATACTTCAATGTCGAGGACTTAGTATTAGGGAATATAACGCTGAATGATCGAAGCCTACTCTCCACTACTAAAAGTAGGAAGAGAGGGTCGCAATAGCTTTTACCCGATTTGTGGGTCAGGATCGATTTCCACAGGGATCTAGGAATGGAGTCGAGTATCTATTTAGAGTGGAATTGTGTATTTGTTCCAAATAACACTTCCAATCATTTTTGGTTTTTCTTTAACAAACTACTATTATCAACTACTAATTATAAATGCAACTAGATTATGCTAAACGAGAATTGCTAAAAATTGTATCTAATGGATAAAAAGGCACTAGGGTAGTGACTTTCACCTAGGTGGCTAATTGACGGGTAACCGCTTCTAAGGAACGATTGACATGATTGGAGAAATATGATATAACCGCCGCACGATTTTACCCACTCTCACACCTCTCGGTAGAGAGAGTGATTTTGCCCAATTGACTTTCTCAAGACCAAATGGGTAGGCAAATTTGCTTAAGCAACTAGGGTTCAAGTCGGGTAATTATTCTCTCGAGGTTTAGCTCTTTAATTGGGACTATCAATTCTCTTAAGTCCATCCCAATTCCTTGTTGGGTCAATTTTGAAAACATAGGCTCTCTTTCTCAAGAAGAGCCAAGTCAACTTAGCACAAACCAGTGTTTGCAACCACCAATTCATAAATTAAACCATAAAATTGACCCAAATAACAAACACTCATAGTCAATCTAGCCCTAAATCACAATACCCATCAATTACCCACACTGGGGTTGAGACACAACCCTAGCTAATGGGTTTAGCTACTTATACTTGACGACAAGAATAGAGAAATAGATGAAGATAAAGGCATATTAATTAAACACTAAAGTAAATACAGAGATTTTATCGTTAAAACTAAGTTAAAATGCCCAAAATGGCTACAGATGGTCTTCTAACGAGCGTAGCTCAGTTCAGAAAATAGCTGATAATATCTGATGCCTTAAAAATGGAAAAAGGTTCTATTTATACTAAGCTGGAAAAACTAGACAAAAATGCCCCTGCGGGGTCAGTGCGGACCGCACAAAATGGTGTGCGGCCGCACTAGGCTCTTGACTCTACAATTCCAACTCTCTGAACCCAGGCTCCGCGGACCTTTCAGAGTGGACCGCGGCCGCGGAGGCTTCCAATGCGGTCCGCAGAATGGACTGCGGACCGCACAAGCTTGAACCCTGGCACTTGTCATCTCTCTGAATATTGCTTCTGCGCACCGCATGAAATGGTGGTGCGGCCGTGGTGTCTTCAGTGCGGGATACTGCACAATATCTACTATGGCCGCACTGCTTTGATGCCTTCAAATCTAGGTCTCTGAATCTCCCTAGCGCAGACCGCACAAAGTGTACTGCGGCCGCACTAGGCTTGTTTGTCCTGAGTTTGTCTTGTCTTTGGTACTTGTGCAGGTTTCACTCCTTTTGAGCCGATCTTTGACATCTCGTCACTTTATTGATCAAACCTGCAATCAAGCATAACTTATGAGCCTTTTAGGACTATTTTGTAAGAATTTATAATCAAAGCGTAAGCAAGAAGGAAAATGAAACACGTCAAAATCCCTAGTTATCAACTCCCCCAAACTTAAGCTTTTGCATGTCCTCAAGCAAACAAAATAAGACCCACATTAAGGGAAAATCCAAGAATTTTTAGCTACCCTAAAGTAACCTCAACTAGCATCAATTGGGACTAACAATTGCCCTCAATACAATTGAATCATTAACAACATTTAGCCTTCGAAAAACTATGAATCAAGTGTGACACAACAACATCAAGAGTTGACTCATTACATCAAAGAACTCTCTCAATTACTTTGGTCATTGTGGAACCCAAACTCACACATCCTCAACTCTCCCTAAGCAAACCTCACCTTTTAGAATATTAGCACACAAACCGAGGTTAATGGAAATTCACTCATCTCTCTCAAGAAAAGGTCACAAGTCCGGCTCTAAGTACCATATGCTTGCCCCTCATATGCGTATCCACTAATGTAAGCATCATTCAACTCAAGATCATATAGGGCTTTTGTGGAGTCATTATGAAGGCTTTCGGTTCAGGGCACGGAATGTTTTGATCTAAATGGGTTCCATCTTCCCTTAAGCACTTCTTTTGATTCATTCGGCATACATTCTCTTGACTCTTTGAGTCATCTCACCTCTTTCTAAGGGGTTAGAGGGACACGTTGTCACTCTTTCTTATGCAATTCAAACTGTTTCTCCTTTTTCAACTTTCCACACCTTTCATTCTTTTGCTTTTCTTGAATCCCTTTTTATTCTTTTTCACATTGAGCATTATTTTTGTTTTCCTTTTCTTTCTTTTTCATTGCCTTTCCTTTTCTTCATTTTTGTGCCTTTTACCACTTTGTTTCCACCCTCGTATCTCCCTCCAAACTTATACTTTTGCCATGTGCTCAAGGAAAGAACGGGTGCCAAGAGAGGGTATCTTTTAAAATAGGTATAGGCTTGTCTCATGGTTCTTAAAAGAAAAAGGTCTAAGGCTCAAAAGGGTTAACTAGGTATCATATCATTGGTAGGCTATGGAATTTTTCAAACTATTATTTGGATCAATGAGGGCCTATAATCACGTCTCAAGTCAAAATTCACTTAGGATTTTGCCTCAACAAATATTCGGGGCAAGTTCTAGACCAATGGCTCGGGACTTGGATTTGCAATTCAATTACTCACCACACAAGCTAAAGGATCGCTAAAGACATAGAGTTGGGGGCCTACAACGACCTTAGATACGATTTGAGCACACAATGGTCCCGAAAAACCACTTGATGATTATCGGTCAACACAAGAGTCTCAAGGTCACGACTTTCACTATCCTAACACAACATTTTGTCTTTGACCATAGGATCAAAGGTAAATGTGCTAGGACCAAGTGAAGCTTTGCTTGAGGTATCCTTAACTATAAACTACTAAAAACAAAAACGGGTTCAAACCCTTAAGAAAATTGTCATGCCATCCATCATTGGGAAGAGCCACCCGGTTCAAACAACACTCCACCTTTGGAAAGAACCGTGATACTAAGAAAACCAAAGGCTTATTGAAAATGTTCAAAACAAAACAAAAGCTACGAACATAAATAAGAAGCTAAAAACGGAAACTTTTTGCAAAAATAGAACGAATATATACAATAGGGGATTTGAATATACAACGGGGATGAATATATACAATGATGTACCTTTATATAAAGACCCAAAGAAAGATGAAAAATGCGATAAAAGTAACTAAATATCAAATTATATACAGACCAAATGTGAAAATCAAGAAAGCATAAAATGAATCAATATATACAGTCATCTAAAAATGTAGGGCGCACCCCCTCAAATAAAAGCTGGCATTGTCCCCAATGCCAACTATTGCAAATAAGCATCGAAAATAATAGAAAAAGGATATGAAGACTCCCTAAGCCCTGTCGGTCTGCATAGGATCATGGATGGTCCTTGGGTCCTCTGTGTGCTCGGTAACCTCAGACTGGTTCCCGATGTCCTGCTGCTCAACTGCTGGGACCTGGGCCTGGACCTGGACAGGCTCTGGATCTGGTACACCCTGTGGCTGACTAGAGGAAGTCTCTGCTGGGTTCGCCAACTGGATGATAGCATCAACGGCTCTAGGAACAATCCTCTCTCTCTTTAGAGGTCGTTGTGACTACTCCGGCTGTGGCTCATCTGCTGGAACTAGGTCCTCAAACAATAGGTCTAACAGCAGCTGGTCTGCCTTCAACTTGTCAACATCCGCCCGCAGCTCCTTCACGAACTCCTTGGAGGCCCGTATGTTTCACAACTTCTTATGCTCCTTAGCAAGATCCTTGAGATCCTTGTTATGTGAATCAACTGCCTTCGCCAATGCATCCTAGGTAGTGAGGATTTTCTTCTGGTTCTCAAGAATATCTTTCAAAGCATCCTCAATGGATTGTGGGACCTGTTTTGGCTGAGGTGCCGACTGAGCTGCAATAGTGGTGGTCAAGGTGGACAACTTGGATGAAGCAGTATACATCCAGTTGTTGATACTCTGAAGCGTCTGACTCAGTCGGTGGGCAGTGACAGAATGGGCTCGGGAAGATGGGATCTTCGGGCCTGCTGATGTGGAAGGGCCAGGAGGAATGGCTGAAGATGTGGAAGGTCCGAGAGGCATCTCAGCAGAAGTGGAGGCATGCTCAGCGGGGTCCTCTACCGCAACTGGCTCTTCAAACTGGCTAGTTGAGGCAGAAGTAGGGGCTTTGAAGTTCTTATCCTTGGGGTTGTCATTCCCCTTCACGCTATACCAGGAGAACGGGGCTGTCGCCTTGACCTTGATATCGTATGGCCTCTTGTCCACCTACAAGTCCCGGAAGTACATAGTAAGGGTGTTGGGGAAGGGATAGTTCCAGTCGCTCTCAGCACCCACTATAGAAATGATCCGGGACATCACACTCCCCACGTTGATGGGGTACCCCGCCATAATGGAAGCAACCAAAATAGCCCGGTGGAGAGGAAGTGTCTGGTCATAGGTAGTAGGGCCTAACCGGCTATACACAAATGTTTCCCAGCCCCTCGCCTCAAAGTTTAGGGTCCTCCGTAGTATTTTGACCCTAATAGTCAACCACTACGGAACGGTACCTGGAATTTCCAAGTACTGAGCTAACCATGGACGGACCTCCTCGCCCATCTCCAGCTTTGCTATATAAAGAGACTCATCTTCCTCATTGAAACCCAGGTATTCGTTGAGCGACTTCCCGTTAAACAACACCTTGAGGTTCCGAACCTTGGTCACTTTGGAACCCTTTACGATGTGGGCTACATTACAATAGAACTCTTTGACCAAGTGTTCATTGGCATTCACGCAGTCATCTAAGAAGTGCTCCCAACCCACTCTCGTTCTGAACTGTCTATGCACGTTAGGGTTGTGGGGTAAAAGATATCTATCAATGAAACTACGCTCCAGTATCAATTTTCTCACCGGCCAACACTCCCTAAATTTTTGGTACGCCACCTAGATGACGAACCTATCCCCCCAACTTGAGGCTCACCACCCTCAGCTACCTCATCAACCCCTTGCACTTCCTCCTCACCTTCGTCTGCATCCTCCCCAGATAATGAAGTTGTGGGGGAGGTGGAGTATTTACCATTGCTGGCTGCTGAGCCCTCAGACGACTTAGTAGAAACATGCTCTGGTGCTTGGGCAGTGGGTGATAGTGGAGTAGTGTCATTTGTCAATCTGAAACTTGAGTGGAAATGTGTTGGTACTGAATCTGAAGAAATATCTTGGGAGGGCACATACTCACTCCCCGACTGATCACAGGCTCTATCAGCTGCCTTAATTGCCTTTCTCATCTTCTTTATGTTTTGACGAGCCTGGGGAGTGAGTTTAACCAATCTCTACTTCCCTCCCCGAAAGGAATCACCTCTACTAGGTCGTTTAGAGCCTTCTCCTCTTTCTTTAACCATTATCTACAAACACAATCATCTTACATTGTTAGTATCAATAGAAGCAGTGGGCAACATTTATGCAGAAAGGATTGCAGACAGAATTGAAAAGTTGCAGCCAGGTTGTAGACACAGCCCAGTGCGGACCGCACAAAATGGAGTGTGGACACACAGGGACCACCGCGGACCGCACAATAACGACCGCAATCCTCACAGGGATGGGGTTCAGACTACCCTTCCTCTAAATCTTACCAATGCGGCCTGCACAAAATTGTACCGCGGCCGCACTGGGCTAGTGCGGACCGCACAAAATATAATGCGGCCACACTGGGCAAGGGTCCCCTTGACATACGATCATCAGTGCAGTCCGCACAAAGTGGTACTGCGGACCGCATAAAAACAACCGCGGTCTGCACAACGTGCCCAGAAGTGGCACTGAGTTAGGGTTTATCAGAATTGCCTTAAAGTCCAATTTTCCACTAAATTATTGTCCCTAAACGATTTACCCAGTCCATAAAACTACTAAGTCCACATATATCAACCTTTAACTAATCTAATCCTAGAGTCGAACTAATTACGGGAGGAAGAAGAAGAAGAAGTATAAGCTAAGAAAAGAAAATGAAAATAGAACAAAATTACAAAATTAAACATGGAAGAAATGAGTGTAATGTTACCAGATTATAAGGTGAAGTGAAGTTAATCAATGCTAAGCAAGTTTTTACGATCAATTTCAAGTATTGAACAGTAATAATATGCTCTGAGATTCAATTTTGCGAAAAGAGTAAAAGAGGGGTCCCCAGGGTCTATTTATAGAAAAGCTCCTGGGGCCCAACCTCACTTACCAGTGCAGACCACACAAAATGGACCGTGGTCCGCATTGGGCTGTTATGATCAAGCTTGGCCCAGTATCCCACTGCAGTCCGCACAAAATAGACTGCGGCCACAGTGGTCCACCGTGGACCGCACAAAGTGTAGTGCGGCCGCAATGGCAAACTTCAGAGAGGTATCATTTTGGCCTTCACCAGTGCGAACTGCATAAACTGTAGTGCAGCCGCACTGGCAACTTCATAGACTGAACATTTTCTTTACTATGTCTTGCATTGTATCAACACAATCCCTGCAACATCTCACAACTAGTTAGCCCAAAAATCAATCCTAAACTATAAAGAAAATCAAAGAAAACAAGAAGAAAAACACATGGGTTGCCTCCCAAGAAGCTCCTGATTTAACGTCGCGGTACGACACATGTTACCACCACATCACTTGAGATGAAGGAGCACCACCACCTGGCTGTCATCAAACTTTCCAAGATAATGATTTACCCGGTGCCCATTAACTCTAAAGACTTCACCATTTTTGTTTTTCAAATCAAGAGCACCAAAAGGGGTCACAAACACAACTTCAAACGGTCCACTCCATTTGGATTTGAGTTTTCCCGTAAACAGACGTAATCGGTAGTTGAACAAGAGAACCAAATAACCTATGTTGAACTCCTTTCCACAAACATATTTGTCGTGAAGGTAGTTCATCTTGTCCTTATACAAGGACGAACTGGAGTAGGCATGGAATCTAAATTCATCGAGTTCATTGAGTTGTTCAACACGTAGATTAGCTGCAACATCCCATTCAAGATTAAACTTCCTCAAAGCCCACATGGCCTTGTGCTCTAACTCAACCGGAATATGGCATGCTTTAGCAAACACCAGCCAATATGGAGACATCCCAATTAGAGTTTTGTAAGCCGTCCGATAAGCCCATAGAGTGTCATCCAACTTCTTCGACCAATCAGTCCTATTTGAATTGACCGTCTTTCACAAGATACTTTTGATTTCTCTATTGGAGACTTCCACTTGACCACTAGATTGAGGATGATAAGGGGTCGAAACCTTATGATTGACACCGTACTTGAAAAGCAATGTGTCGAAAGCTTTATTGCAAAAGTAAGACCCCCCCCCATCACTAATAATCGCACGAGGAGTGCCAAACCTTGTGAAAATGCTCTTTTTAAGAAATGCAGCAACACTCCGGGCTTCATTGTTAGGCAAAGCCACAGCTTCAACCCATTTTGAGACATAGTCAACCGCCACGAGAATGTAAGTATTCCCACAAGAGATAACAAATGGACCCATGAAATCGATGCCCCAAACATCAAAGATATCCACTTCAAGAATGGTATTGAAAGGCATCTCATCACTTTTTGAAATTCCACCCGCTCTTTGGCAATCATCACACCTATTCACAAAATCACCCGCATCTTTGAACAAGGTGGGCCAATAGAATACACAACTAAGAACTTTCAAGGCGGTCCTCACCCTACCATGATGGCCACCATTGGGTGAAGAATGGCAAGCCTCTAAGATACTTAATTGTCCTTCCTCCGGGACACATCTACGAATCACACCATCCGTGAAAATCTTGAACAAGTATGGATCATCCCAATAGAAATCCAAACTATCTTGCTTGAGCTTCTTCCTTTGGTTAGAATAGAGCTCACATGGGATTACTCCAGTCACAAGGTAATTGGCAACATCGGCAAACCATGAAATATCATTCATTGACACCGCAAGGAGTTGTTCGTCGGGAAATGAATTATTGATCTCAAGGCCATCACGAGGCATCCCCTCCTCCTCCAAATAGGACAAGTGGTCCGCCACTTGGTTCTCACTACCTTTCTGGTCCATAATTTCTAGATCAAACTCTTGAAGTAGTAACACCCATCGCATCAATCTTGCCTTGGAGTCTTTCTTTGTCATCAAGTACCTAAGTGTGGCATGATCGGTGTGCACTATGACCTTGGCCCCCATAAGATACGGCCGAAACTTTTCCATTGCAAATACTATAGCCAACAACTCTTTCTCGGTGACTGTATAGTTCGTTTGAACCTCATTCATGGTCTTGCTTACGTAGTACACCGGATAAAACATCTGGTTAATCCTTTGACCTAAAACAGCCCAAACCGCAACGTCACTTGCGTCACACATGAGCTTGAAAGGCAAGCTCCAATTTGGTGCGGTAATGATTGGGGTATTGGTCAACTTAAGCTTGAGAAGCTCGAATGCTTGCATTCATCCCTCATTGAACACAAACTTTGCATCCTTTTCTAGCAACTTGCACAATGGGTTTACCACTTTTGAAAAATCTTTTATAAACTTCCAGTAAAAGCCCGCGTGCCCAAGAAAACTCTCACCCCTTTGACAGAAATAGGGGGAGGAAGCCTTGAAATCACCTCTATCTTGGCTTTGTCAACTTCAATTCCATGCTTTAGAATTTTGTGACCCAACACTATACCCTCTTCAACCATGAAATGACATTTTTCCCAATTGAGTACGAGGTTTGTGTCTTAACATCGGGCCAATACTCTATCCAAATTTCTCAAACATTCTTCAAAGGAATCACCAACCACACTGAAATCATCCATGAAGACCTCTAATATATCTTCCACCATGTCAGTGAAAATAGCCATCATTCATCTTTGGAATGTCACCGGAGCATTACAATCCGAACGACATCCGAGAGAAAGCGGAGGTTCCAAACGGACAAGTAAAGGTGGTATTCTCTTGGTCCTCCGGGGCAATTAAGATTTGATTATGCCCCGAATGCCCATCCAAAAAGCAATAAAAACCACGCCCTACGAGATGATCAAGCATTTGGTCAAGGAATGAAAATGGAAAATGGTCCTTTCGGGTCACCTTGTTTAGCTTCCGGTAGTCCATGCAAACCCTCCAACCTGTGACTGTCCGAGTAGGAATAAGTTCATTGTTGTCATTGGTCACCACAGTCATACCACCCTTCTTTGGTACACATTGCACCGGAGAAGTCCATGAGCTATCAGAAATAGGGTACACAACCCCGACATCCAACCATTTGATCACTTCTTTCTTCACCACTTCTTGCATAGCCTCGTTCAATCTTCTTTGATGCTCCAAGGAAGGCCGCAAAATAACGATCACGGTCTGCATAGTGATGGGGTTCAGACTACCCTTCCTCTGAATCTTACCAGTGCGGCCCACAAAAAATGGTATCGCGGCCGAACTGGGCCAGTGCGGACCGCACAAAATCGAGTGCGGCCGCACAGGGACCACCGTGGACTGCATAATAACGACCGCAATCCGCACAGGGATGGGGTTCACACTACCCTTCCTCTAAATATTACCAATGCGGCCTGCATAAAATTGTACCGCGACTGCACTGGTCCAGTGCGGACCGCACAAAATGTAGTGCGGCCGCACTGGGCAAGGGTCCCCGTGACATAAGATCATCAGTGCAGTCCACACAAAGTGGTACTGCGGACCGCATAAAAATGACCGCGGTCTGCACAACGTGCCCAGAAGTGGCACTGAGTTAGGGTTTATCAGAATTGCCTTAAAGTCCAATTTTCCACTAAATTATTGTCCCTAAACGATTTACCCAGTCCATAAAACTACTAAGTCCACAGAAATCAACCTTTAACTAATCTAATCCTAGAGTTGAACTAATTACGGGAGGAAGAAGAAGAAGTATAAGCTAAGAAAAGAAAATGAAAATAGAACAAGATTACAAAATTAAACATGGAAGAAATGAGTGTAATGTTACCAGATTATAAGGTGGAGTGAAGTTAATCAATGCTAAGCAAGTTTTTACGATCAATTTCAGGGATTGAACAGTAATAATATGCTCTGAGATTCAATTTTGCGAAAAGAGTAAAAGAGGGGTCCCCAGGGTCTATTTATAGAAAAGCCCATGGGGCCCAACCTCACCTACCAGTGCGGACCACACAAAATGGACCGCGGTCCGCATTGGGCTTTTATGATCAAGCTTAGCCCAGTATCCCACTGCGGTCCGCACAAAATAGACTGCGGACCACACAAAGTGTAGTGCAGCCGCAGTGGCAAACTTCAGAGAGGTATCATTTTGGCCTTCACCAGTGCGGACCGCATAAAGTGTAGTGCAGCCGCACTGCAACTTCAGAGACTGAACATTTTCTTTACTATGTCTTGCACTATATCAACACAATCCCTGCAACATCTCACAACTAGTTAGCCCAAAAATTAATTCTAAACTACAAAGAAAATCAAAGAAAACAAGAAGAAAAACACATGAGTTGCCTCCCAAGAAGTGCCTGATTTAACGTCGCGGTACGACACATGTTACCACCACATCACTTGAGATGAAAGAGCACCACCACCTGGCTGTCATCAAACTTTCCAAGATAATGATTTACCCGGTGCCCATTAACTCTAAAGACTTCACCATTTTTGTTTTTCAAATCAAGAGCACCAAAAGGGGTCACAAACACAACTTCAAACGGTCCACTCCATTTGGATTTGAGTTTTCCCGTAAACAGACGTAATCGGTAGTTGAACAAGAGAACCAAATAACCTATGTTGAACTCCTTTCCACAAACATATTTGTCGTGAAGGTAGTTCATCTTGTCCTTATACAAGGACGAACTGGAGTAGGCATGGAATCTAAATTCATCGAGTTCATTGAGTTGTTCAACACGTAGATTAGCTGCAACATCCCATTCAAGATTCAACTTCCTCAAAGCCCACATGGCCTTGTGCTCTAACTCAACCGGAATATGGCATGCTTTAGCAAACACCAGCCAATATGGAAACATCCCAATTAGAGTTTTGTAAGCCGTCCGATAAGCCCATAGAGTGTCATCCAACTTCTTCGACCAATCAGTCCTATTTGAATTGACCGTCTTTCACAAGATACTTTTGATTTATCTATTGGAGACTTCCACTTGACCACTAGATTGAGGATGATAAGGGGTCGAAACCTTATGATTGACACCGTACTTGAAAAGCAATGTGTCGAAAGCTTTATTGCAAAAGTAAGACCCCCCCCCATCACTAATAATCGCACGAGGAGTGCCAAACCTTGTGAAAATGCTCTTTTTAAGAAATGCAGCAACACTCCGGGCTTCATTGTTAGGCAAAGCCACAGCTTCAACCCATTTTGAGACATAGTCAACCGCCACGAGAATGTAAGTATTCCCACAAGAGATAACAAATGGACCCATGAAATCGATGCCCCAAACATCAAAGATATCCACTTCAAGAATGGTATTGAAAGGCATCTCATCCCTTTTTGAAATTCCACCCGCTCTTTGGCAATCATCACACCTATTCACAAAATCACCTGCATCTTTGAACAAGGTGGGCCAATAGAATACACAACTAAGAACTTTCAAGGCGGTCCTCACCCTACCATGATGGCCACCATTGGGTGAAGAATGGCAAGCCTCTAAGATACTTAATTGTCCTTCCTCCGGGACACATCTACGAATCACACCATCCGTGAAAATCTTGAACAAGTATGGATCATCCCAATAGAAATCCAAACTATCTTGCTTGAGCTTCTTCCTTTGGTTAGAAGAGAGCTCACATGGGATTACTCCAGTCACAAGGTAATTGGCAACATCGGCAAACCATGAAATATCATTCATTGACACCGCAAGGAGTTGTTCGTCGGGAAATGAATTATTGATCTCAAGGCCATCACGAGGCATCCCCTCCTCCTCCAAATAGGACAAGTGGTCCGCCACTTGGTTCTCACTACCTTTCTGGTCCATAATTTCTAGATCAAACTCTTGAAGTAGTAACACCCATCGCATCAATCTTGCCTTGGAGTCTTTCTTTGTCATCAAGTACCTAAGTGTGGCATGATCGGTGTGCACTATGACCTTGGCCCCCATAAGATACGGCCGAAACTTTTCCATTGCAAATACTATAGCCAACAACTCTTTCTCGGTGACTGTATAGTTCGTTTGAACCTCATTCATGGTCTTGCTTACGTAGTACACCGGATGAAACATCTGGTTAATCCTTTGACCTAAAACAGCCCAAACCGCAACGTCACTTGCGTCACACATGAGCTTGAAAGGCAAGCTCCAATTTGGTGCGGTAATGATTGGGGTATTGGTCAACTTAAGCTTGAGAAGCTCGAATGCTTGCATTCATCCCTCATTGAACACAAACTTTGCATCCTTTTCTAGCAACTTGCACAATGGGTTTACCACTTTTGAAAAATCTTTTATAAACTTCCAGTAAAAGCCCGCGTGCCCAAGAAAACTCTCACCCCTTTGACAGAAATAGGGGGAGGAAGCCTTGAAATCACCTCTATCTTGGCTTTGTCAACTTCAATTCCATGCTTTAGAATTTTGTGACCCAACACTATACCCTCTTCAACCATGAAATGACATTTTTCCCAATTGAGTACGAGGTTTGTGTCTTAACATCGGGCCAATACTCTATCAAAAATTCTCAAACATTCTTCAAAGGAATCACCAACCACACTAAAATCATCCATGAATACCTCTAATATATCTTCCACCATGTCGGTGAAAATAGCCATCATGCTTCTTTGGAATGTCGTCGGAGCATTACACAATCCGAACAACATCCGAGAGAAAGCAGAGGTTCCATACGAACAAGTAAAGGTGGTATTCTCTTGGTCCTCCGGGGCAATTAAGATTTGATTATACCCCAAATATCCATCCAAATAGCAATAAAAAGCACGCCCCATGAGACGATCAAGCATTTAGTCAAGGAATGAAAATGGGAAATGGTCCTTTCGGGTCACCTTGTTTAGCTTCCGGTAGTCCATGCAAACCCTCCAACCTATGACTGTCCGAGTAGGAATAAGTTCATTGTTGTCATTGGTCACCACAGTCATACCACCCTTCTTCGGTACACATTGCACCGGAGAAGTCCTTGAGCTATCAGAAATGGGGTACACAACCCCGACATCCAACCATTTGATCATTTCTTTCTTCACCCCATCTTGCATAGCCTCGTTCAATATGCTTTGATGCTCCAAGGAAGGCTTTGCATCATCCTCCAAGGTAATTTTATGCATACAAAATGCGGGGCTTATTCCCCGAATGTCAGGTAGAGTCCATCCAATTGCCCTTTTCTGCTTTTAAAGCACCGCCAAAGTGGCCTTAACCTGCATGTTAGTAAGGCAAGAAGAAAGAATAACTGGTAAAGTAGAGTTTGAACCCAAGAATTCATACCTGGGGTGTGGAGGAAGTGGTTTCAACTCCAACACCGGTGGCTCCTCAATTGATGGCTTTGTTGGTTGAGTTTTCCTATTTTTAAGATCCAAAGACAATTTTCTAGGCTCATAAGAATAAAAGCCCATCCCATGTAAGGCATTCACGCACTCCACTCTACTTGCATCCTTATTGACATCAAGATTTAATAGCACGGCCTCAAGAGGATCCTCCACGTTGATCATAGCACTGGTAACATCCACAATCACAGCTGTGACAAGGTCTACAAATGAGCATACCTCGGTGCTATTGGGTTGCTTCATATACTTGTAAACATGGAAAATGACATTTTCATCTCCCACTCGGAAAGTGAGCTCACCTGCTTCAACATCAACCAATGCCTTTCCCATTGCAAGGAAAGGTCTGCCCAAGATAATAGGAACCTCATAGTCCACTTCACAATCTAAAATGACAAAGTCGGCCGGCAAAATGATTTTGTCCATCCGGACAAGCACATCATCAATAATTCCCAAAGGTCACTTCATCAATCGATCCGCCATTTGAAGTCTCATTGAGGTTGTCCTAGGTTGCCCGATACCCAAAGTTTTGAAAATCGAGTAGGGCATTAAATTGATACTAGCTCCCAGGTCACATAGAGCCTTGGCGAAATCTGCACTCCCAATGGTGCAAGGAATGGTGAAAGCACCGGGATCTTAAAGCTTCGGGACCATTGAATACACTATAGCACTAACTTGGTAAGTCATCTTTATAGTTTCAAAATCCATATAACGCTTCTTTGTAACCAAGTCTTTCATGAATTTTGCATAACCCGGCATTTGTTCAAGTGGCTCCGCCAAAGGCACATTAATAGATAAGCTCTTTATCATGTCAATGAACTTTTTAAACTGATTATCATTCTTCTTCTTCGCGAGCCTTTGAGGATAAGGTGGAGGTGGCCGTGGCAAAGGAGCCTTGGCTTTTGGCACAACCGGCTCCGGCATGTCAATTATGTGTTCCCTAGACGGGTTTACATCATTTTGAGTTTCTACCTCGACTTCTTGAATATCAATACTCACTTTATTGTTCACATTTTCATCAACCACATCTTCAACTACCAAAGGGACTTCGTCATCTTGCAACTCAACATCATCATCCACGACTTGCTTTTACTTAGAGGCATTAACATCACCGCCTCTCCCACTTCTTGTTGTGATTGCCATAACATGATTGTTCCCACCCTTTGGGTTCACTACCGTATCACTTGGTAGAGCACCCTTCGGGCGAGTATTCAATGACTGAGAGATTTGGCCTAATTGCACCTCCAAGTTTCGGATAGAGGTGTTGTGAGAAGCTAACTGTTCATCAGAATCCGCATTCCTCTTCATCATCTGCTCGAACATCATTTCAATTCTACCCATATCATTACCAGAAGAACTAGGACCTTGAGAAGGGGAAGGGGGTGGATTGTTCGGGTATTGGTACATTAGGGGCCTTTAAAAGCCTTGCCCCCGGTTGCCTTGGTTTCCATTGTTGTTCCACCCACCTTGATTGTTGTTGTTGCCCCAATTGTTGTTATTTCCATTCAAATTGCCTTGGTTGTTGTTTTGATTACCCTAATTGTTGTTTTGGTTGTTGTTGTTCCAATTGTCACCACCTTGTTGTTGATTTCCCCAATTTCCTTGGGGTTGCCATTGTTGGTTTGAAGAGTTGCCTCTATTGCCTTGATAGTTGTTGACATATTGTACCTCTTCACTTTGGTCATCATAACCATCATTTTGGCACCCATCATATTCATGAACAAATTGCTCAGAATTTCCTTGATTTTGTTGCCTCCTTTGACTTCTCTTGTTGACAAGCATACTAACACCCTCCATGGCATTCACTTGGTGAGGATTTTGAACTTGTTGCAACTGTGCCTTAGCCAATTGGTTCATAGTATTAGTAAGCTCAGCTATTGCTTTCCCGTGGTCGTGCAATTCCTTGTGCAAATGGATAACCATAGGGTCACCTTGAGGCATATTTTCTCTACTCTGCCATGCTGAAGAAGTGTCCGCCATTTTATCAAGTACTTCACATGCCTCATCATAAGAAAGCTTCATAAAATTGCCCCCGGCCAATTGGTTAACAAGGCATTGATTTGTAGTATTTATGCCCCGGTAGAAGGTTTGTTGGATCATGGCCTCGGTCATATCATTATTTGGGCACTCCTTCACCATCGTTCTATACCGCTCCCAAATCTCATACAAAGGTTCCATTGGCTCTTGCTTGAAGGCTAATATTTCATCTCGAAGTGCCGCAATATGACTAGGAGAGAAGAACTTGGCAATAAACATATCTGCCAACTCATCCCAAGTTGTGATGGAATGGTTGGGGAGTCTCTCGAGCCAGTCTGATGCCTTCCCCCGAAGTGAGAATGGGAAAAGTCTCAATCTCAGCGCATCCTCGGATACATTCGTCTCCTTGCTCCCCTAACATGTATCTACAAACCCCTTGAGATGTTTGTAGGCATTTTGATTTGCAGCACCCGTGAAGTACCCACACTGCTCAAGTAAGGTCAACATCACATTGGTTATCTGAAAATTGCCTGCCCGAATTCGGGGTGGGACAATAGCACTTGCGGTTCGGTAATACTTTGGGTGCCACTCTTGGAAGAACCGGGGGAGGGTCTGGAATATTGTCATTTGGATTAGCATTGGCATTCTGGCCTCTCCATTGACCTTGAGGTACAAGAGGCACCTCATCTTGCTCAAGATCATCTACCTCCTCCCCCGCTATCACGTTTCCAAGAGGGTCATTAGAATTATTTAAAGCCATGTTGGTACCTGAGTAGTGACACAAACAAGTAAGTAATAAAGAAGGAAAGAAGAACAAAACACAAAACTAACTAAATAGATAGCCAAAACTGTTAGCTACCCGGCAACGGCGTCAAAAAGTGATTGCAGCCTACTCCGCACTACTAAAAAGTAGGAAGAGAGGGTCGCAACAGCTTTTACTCGATTTGTGGGTCGGGATCGATTTCCACAGGGAGCTAGGAATGGAGTCGAGTATCTATTTAGAGTGGAATTGTGTATTTGTTCCAAATATCACTTCCAATCATTTTTGGTTTTTCTTTAACAAACTACTATTATCAACTAATTATAAATGCAACTAGATTATGCTAAATGAGAATTGCTAAAAGTTGTATCTAATGGATAAAAAGGCACTAGGGTAGTGACTTTCACGTAGGTGGCTAATTGACGGGTAACCGCTTCTAAGGAACGATTGACATGATTGGAGAAATATGCTATAACCACCGCACGATTTTACCCACTCTCACACATCTCGGTAGAGAGAGTGATTTTGCCCAATTGACTTTCTCAAGACCAAATGGGTAGGCAAATTTTCTTAAGCAATTAGGGTTCAAGTCAGGTAATTACTCTCTCGAGGTTTAACCCTTTAATTGGGACTATCAATTCTCTTGAGTCCATCTCAATTCCTTGTTGGGTTAATTTTGGAGACTTAGGCTCTCTTTATCAAGAAGAGCCAAGTCAACTTAGCACAAACTAGTGTTTGCAACCACCATTTCATAAATTAAACCATAAAATTGACCCAAATAACAAACACTCATAGTCAATATAGCCCTAAATCACAATACCCATCAATTACCCACATTAGGGTTGAGCCACAACCCTATATAATGGGTTTAGCTACTCATTCTTGAAGACAAGAACAAAGAAATAGATGAAGATAAAGGCAAATTAATTAAACACTAAAGTAAATACAGAGATTCTATCGTTAAAACTAAGTTAAAATGCCCAAAATGGCTATAGATGGTCTTCTAACGAGCGCAGCTCAGTTCAAAAAGTAGCTGATAATATCTGATGCCGTAAAAATGGAAAAAGGTTCTATTTATACTAAGCCAGAAAACTGGACAAAAATGCCCCTGCGGGGTCAGTGCGGACCACACAAAATGGTGTGCGGGTGCACTAGGCTCTTGACTCTGCAATTCCAACTCTCTGAACCCAGGCTCCACGGACCGCGTAGAATGAATCGCGGCTGCGGAGGCTTCCAATGCAGTCTGCGCAGAATGGACTGCGGACCGCACATGCTTGAACCCTGGCACTTAACATCTCTCTGAACATTGCTTCTGCGGACTGCATGAAATGGTGGTGCAGCCGCGGTGTCTTCAGTGCGGGCTGCACAATATCTGCTACGGCCGCACTACTTTGATGCCTTCAAATCCAGGTCTCTGAATCTTTCTAGTGCAGACCGCACAAAGTGTACTGTGGCCGCACTAGGCTTGTTTGTCCTGAGTTTGTCTTGTCTTTGGTACTTGTGCAGGTTTCACTCCTTTTGAGCCGATCTTTGACATCTCGTTTCTTTGTTGATCAAACCTGCAATCAAGCACAACTTATGAGCCTTTTGGGACTATTTTATAAGAATTTATAATCAAAGCGTAAGGAAGAAGGAGCATGAAACACGTCAAAATCCCTAGTTATCATTGAACACTCGAAACCCAAACAAAGGGAAGTTGGGGCCTAACTGGGAAGGGCCATATCATATCATCAAAATCACCGGAAAGGGGTCCTACTAACTTGGAACAATGAACATCGAACAACTACCGAGCAATTGGAATATAACTCACTTGAACGATATTACTGCTAAGGTACGACCCCACTCATTCTATTTTACTTATTTTTAAACTAACACTTGTAGTTAACCAACAAGGAATGATGCTATTTTTAGAGCTGAAAGCACGCGTTGCACTCTTTTTCCCTTGATCCGGTTTGTCCCAAATGGGTTTTGCGGCAAGGTTCTTAACGAGGCAACAATGTATTGTGCTAACTTAGAATAGAAGGTCGGTCGTGAATTGGTGTTGGAGATTGCATCAATAGTATCCGAGGCTTCTTTCTACGATCAACCTCGAATACTGGGGGCATTACCCTCGGATATCAACTTTAGCAAGGAAAGAAACTTCATGATTAAAGGGTCTCGATCGATAGGATTTATTGTAATAGCCAAATGGTCAAATGAACCGTGCCCGCATAGACTACTCGAGCCCTAGCAGATGTACACATATATAACTATTATGCACAAGAATAAAAAGAAGTCTCTTCCTTGTGGATAAATATCTTGTTCTTTAAAAATAATTCTTGCATTTCTCAAGGAATCTCCTACGTCTGATCCCCTAAAGGTATCGAGCCCAAGGGCCACCTTAATCCGAGTTCGGACAATCACTCTCACTCGAGGATTGCCGTCCGAAAACAAACTCTCACTCGGGGACTACTGTCCGAAAATAACCTCGAACGGTCCGAGCTATCATAGCTCGAGGGCATAAGACCTATTAGGCAATACCCAAATTTTAAAGACTACGGCCACCCCCACTCGGGGACTGTTATCTTGGGCAAGTCCGGATAACTCGGGATAGTGAGCCTACTGAGAAACACCCGAACTAAAAAGGCTCCAGCTATATTAACATGACTCGGAGATGTTCGAGACCTGTAACAAAAACAGCAAGGCCTAAAAATTTCTTAACCGGTTCTAAAGGCTACCCTCGGCAAACTATGATCTGAAAAAGTCTAAGTAGTTTGGGGAAAACAATTCCGGTCACACTGAACCCCCAAGATGCCTTAAAACAAAATAATGTTGAAGGCAAGGTTTTTTCGAACCTCCAGACGTAACCTAACTGTTTCATGCTAAGGCATTTCGATCTTTGCAAATATAAGTAATAGAGCAAAGGGAAAATTCAAAAGCCATTGAAGGGAAAAAGCCTTATATACATATCAAAAATTCTTTTACAAGGGCCAAGCAACCCCGATGCAAATTTTTACAAAGGCCAAACTACCTCAACAAAAGGGTAACACAAAAAGCAAAAAACAAAAACATCTAAAAAGGGCCTAACTGGCCTAGTATCCATTGCAGGGCAACATCATCACTTTCGGGATCTCCGTCACCCTTGGACTCGCCCAAATCTTCAGACCCCTCATCATCTTCAGGATAGGCTACTTTTTTGGCCTTGGCTTTGAGCTCTTTAGCACTCTCAATCTCAGACGATAAGTCAAAACCCCGAGCATGAATTTCCTCAAGGGCCTCCCTTCGAGATTCCCACTTCGCATGCTCGATGATATCCTCTGCTCGAACCTGAGCCGCCTCGGCATCGACCTTATAAACGGCTACCGTTGGCATCTACTTTAGCTACTTTTGCCGTCTCAAGCTCCTTGGCCAGATTTTCTTGATCGGAGACGGTCGAATTTAGTTGTGATTAGAGCTCTTCGATCTCTTTGACCTGCACCAAGGACTTTTCCATTATAGCTCCAAGATGGACCTCAGTCGAAGCCAATTGTGCCCGGGCGGTCTCCTTTTCCGAGGCCAAGTGGTCCATGTTCTTTTTCCATTATTTAGCCTCGGTCTTTACTGCATCCACCTTTGCCGAGAGGTGCTCGATCTGATTAAGCTTCTTTTGGACCTACAGGTTTGGACCGTTAGCCACCGTATATGACTCAATGTCACTAACCTCAAACACTCTTCTTACCTGCTCGACCAGGTCGGCATGCTCCTTCCGAACCGCCTCTAGCTCAGCTTGGACTTTATTAACCTCCCAGTCACGTTGCTCATTGAGAAGTTTGTAAGCATCCCTCTTCTCGATGAGCCCTTGGGTGTCGGCCTCATGTTGGTTTAACTCTTTTCAATATCGGAGAAAAGTCTTGTGATGAAGCACTGAGGAAACACAAAGAAAAAAGTTACGATCATTTATCACTTAATCTAAATACTTAATAAAAGCCGTCAAGAGGCATCCGAAGTTACTCATTTTAACACTTGTTGGGCTTCGTTTAACAGGTAAGGCGCATCCACCTTGTTCATCTTGGTTTGATCCCCTTCAGTCACCAATCATTGAAGATAACTGGCAACCCCTACGGGGGCAGAGAGGAACCGGGCATCCTCCGGAATGACATGATAATCGACGCTTCTAGTCAGGATTCGCACTTAGAGCTGGGAACCGGTTGACTAGTTTCGGACATAAAGAAGGCTCGTTGGTTCCCGAAGACGAACTCTTCCTTGGCACCGATAAGTCACCCAACCCGGTGACGTCCTCCGTGGTGGTTGAGTCTAAAACATCAAAAAAGTTGTGAAAGGGTTCGTCCACCCCTTGGGGCCACTCGTTGGAGCATCCTCCCAGCGTCTGGGCCTCATTGATCATAGAATCAGTAACGGAAGGCGACTTGGAGAGATCTATCACTCTAAGCACGTCCTTCGGGGCACTATCCTATGCCCGAGAAGCACCGACCGCTGTCTCTTTGTCGGCCTCCCTAATCTCTTTGTCAGCCTCCCTAACTTGGGAAAAACAGCCTCGCCTCTCTCTGGTTCGGAGGCCCCGGCCACTACCTCTTCATCGGATGATTTGAGGCAGTTCGGTGTCGCCTGGCACGCGGGCCACAGTTCAGAAGCTTCTTCTGATTCTTCTTCGGACTCGTTCCTCAATCGATGGAGTGAGTCTGATGGGAGCTCTCGGGAGTTGGTGCTTTCTTTGAATTTGTGCAGCAGCCTCCTTCTCGATTTTTTCTTCTCTGAGTTTGGAGAACTCAGAGCCCGAACTTGGAGCCCTTTTTCTCTTCTTCTCCTTACCCTGTCTCGGTGCATGGTACTCAGAGGGACTATCCTCGTCACCGGATGGAGGCCTCATAGCGACATCCTTGGAAAGACCTGCAAGGAAAAAAAGAAATAAGTAAGGACTCAGCAGCACGAAAGAAACCCAAGTGTTGTCCACCCAAGAAAGGAATCTCACAGTGAGAACGGGCCTCCCACCGGCCCTTTGAAAGTTCGCGCCATGCGTGTTCGGAATATGGTTTTTGAGAGACAATGCCCTAGACCCACTCCTTGAGAGGAGGGACTACGTTCGGGACCCGAGCAATAGCTGCATCGCCACCAAACACCGATAAGAAAGAAGGAAAAGAGAGTAAAAAATAAAATTTTGGGAAAAACGAAAACTTTACTTACATTTTGTGTTCCACTTCTCGGGGAACGGCATGTGCTCGGTTGGGATCAGATCCGAGGTCTTCACTCAGACAAATCGGCCTAGCCAACCTCGATCTCGATCTTCATCGATGCTCGAGAATGGAGATTTTCTAGCCCAGCGCGCAAGTTTAATCAGACCTCCCTGAAAGAATCGCAGACTTTATAGGTGGATAAGAGGGTCGACGGTGAATGCGCATCCGTCAATCTTGCTCACGAAGAACTGGAGAAAATAATGATTCTTTAGAACGAGGGGTGGATCTAACCAAGGCACACCACGTACCTTTTACAGAATTGTATGATTACCGGATCCAACGGGCCGAACGTAAAAGGATAAGTGTAAACACTTAAGTATCCATCAATATGGATAGTGACATATTCTTCGGGCCCGAGAACCACTACGTCTTTTTCAACCCTGTTGCAGTCCTTTTTACCGTAGGGAGAATTTATTTTATGATCGAGCAGATATACCTCGAGACCTTCTCACCCCGGCCCGGAACGGGTGAAGATTTTTCAACCTTAAAATCAGCGGTCATCGAGTACCCGCCAGGAATAAATGTGCTAAGAGGAGGTTTTGCCGCTGGTTCCTCGCTGGCTGGCTGTGATATAGAAGTAGTTTCTTTTGGGGGGACTGTCTTTGAAGTATTCACATTTTTTTAAAGTGGAGGGTAAAATACGAAAGAGAGGAAGTTAAAGGGGTACACTTGATGGTTTGGAGTGAAGACAAGCAAAAGTTCTTACAAAGATCTCAAGAAATTAGGATACAAGTGCTAGATAATATAGAGATTTTTAGGGAACAAGAGTAGAGAAGGCTTGGATGTAAAGTTTGAATGAATGAAGAATGGGGTATTTATAATTTTCAAATGACGGTTCAAAACCAGGAGTGGTCGACCAGCAACTGATGAGCATTTAATGCCATTAAGACGTGACTGACAAGATGTTTCTTCATTTTGTCGTTTCTGACGCGGAGTATCGAGGTGAGAATCAGAAGCTCATATCGTTTCTCGTCGTTTACTCTTCAAAAAACAAGGGGACTATCTGTATACAGTCGAAATCGGGTTTGTCTACTACACGACAGACCGGGCTTGAAACGTGATGGATTGAGATCGACCCCCAGTTACATCGAACCAAAACACAAGATCAGAATGTCCGTCCTCGAGAACATCGGGTTCATGATCCCGGAATTGATCTTGACCTCGAATGAGCTCGAGGAAACATTGTATAACCGACAGAAGATCGAAATGACGGAAGGCTGAAATATTCGAGTATCACGGCGGGAATCTCGGCACGTATCAATAAGGAACTGACAAATCAGCAAATATTATGAGATTTTTATCTTTTATAGAATTGTACCTAAAGTAGGACTCCCCTACTATATAAAGGGGGTCTGATTATTTGTAAAAGGCATAATAACAATCATTCAAAAGCAATATATTGTTATTTTCTCTTTAAGTTCTTATTCAACTGTGTCTTGATAGCGATCGAAATGCATTTTGTTTAAGGGTGGCCCTCCCCCCAAGGCTGTAATTGTTCAATCAGTGTGGTTTGAATTTACTTTATCATACATTATTTTAATTGTTATTCATTTCATCGTTTTGTATCAATTTAATCCACGTATCCTTTAAATCACATACAAATTTAATTATTATCCGATTTTGAGGGTAAACAGAATGATATAATTAGGAGATCAATAATACATGCAAATATTTTGATTAATTAGTACTAAAGCAAAACGAAATGAGATTAATTTTCATATTTAAGTAACTATGAATCTTGCGGGCTATAAAAAGACACGATCGACAACAACCTGATATTTGTATTTCAAGATTTGCTGTAGATCATTATGCGGTATAGCAGTATAGTGCTTTAGAAATTAAACCATAAGATCAGGAGTCAAAATTATAACATGATCTCAATTATCATTAAGGTATCCAAAAATGAAGTGGGGGTCCTTAAACAACGTCGAGAATAAAGTTAACAAAGCAATAATTAATGTTATTAGTGACATCCGCCAGGGAAGAAATACGCGCTACATATGCTTATCACTTAAAAAAGGGTTATTATTTTATTTGTATAGTTAGTTCTTGTAAATTGTAATATCCAGTATTGGATTATTAGCTGAGTTATGTGGAAACTATTATTGATGGAAAGTTGGTTATGAACGTGGTTTGCGGCTGCGCATGGAATGCACAAATGATTTAAACGGAAATATGCCTAAAATAATACTTTATCTAAGCACAACACTAACAATTATACGCTTATTTACTCTTCACTTTTAAGGTTTCTATGCTATGTAATCAATATTTTTTTACTTTTAAGAATAGTGAATATTAACGACAAAATGAAAAAAAATTACTTACATCTTAATTTTCTAAAATGATAAATATTTTGGACCGGTTATATATCTTTAGTAATCACAACAATTAAAATGGATCAGAGACAGCAGGAATAACTCCATTTTTATAACATGGATGCTCAATTTTGAGAGCTTTAATTAGACATGAAAAATCTCATCGATCTCATCATATCCTTTAATAATGATGATTTTTCTATTAAATGCAAGGATTTTTCTTTTGAGATGGCAAGAATGACGAATCTATAACAGTTGTTTAGCATATATAGCATGATCAATTCCAATTATCACCTTACACCATGTGATGAACATTAATCGATTGACAGAAGAATTAGTTTATGTAATATATATATATATATATATATATATATATATATATATATATATATATATATATATATATATATATATATGTCATCGAGGATATTTAACAAGCAAATCATTAGCATCAAACCAACTTTTGCACGGGCAATTAATTATTGAAGTTATCGGAAATTTTTAATTCCTATATAAAATATTAGACCATCTTCCTTGACCAAAAAGAATTTCTTTTGAGGCGAAAAAATAAAACAGATTTGTCTCACTTGCTTGCTATAATAGCCTTTCTAATTAGAATAGAAATATTGGAAGATATACATTACAACATTGTTTAACACATTTTTTATGCTTGCAAGAATTCATTATTACGATAAAGAAGAAGAATTGCAATTGTTTCCTCTTATGGATTTGGTGAAAAGAAAAGAAAGACCTTAAATTTAATTGAAACTCGGTGACATTATTATATTATAGCTAATTCTTTTTGACATCTTCGCCATGATTAAATTTTGATTCTTTTCTGGTTATTATTTAGTTGCAAAGTCATAAGGAATTAAAAGTAAAGGATGATCAATAAGTTCTGATTTAAACTTATATTCAGGGAAAATAAAGTTATTCTTTCTAAGAGTGATATTCTTTTTATGGAAAAAACTGTTTCGTATGAGGACATGTTTATACTCAACAATGAAGATCCATAATGTCTACATGTATGATTGAGTCCTTTTTATTATGCCATAATTAGAAGAATGCGTGACATAATTTGATTCTGTTATAAAGTTGTGATATAAAAAATAAGAATAAATGTAAAACATTTATAGTCACTAAGATCACTAAAAACTCTTTTCCTAGAAAGAAATATGAGTTTAATTGGTTAATTTTTGTTCACTATGATATATATTCTATAAAGCATATTTTTAGCATTCTATAGACGAAATTTAATTAGAGAAATTGAATTACTAGTGAATGAACAATTAAATTAATGATACCATACTGATAGAGTTAGTGAACTTTTGTTGGCTCAAGTAAAGGTTAAGTTTTGAAGATTGACAAAGGAACTCAGATATGAACCAGGTCCATTCCGCAGGTCCATCTCTTAGGTGCACAAAAACGGACAGATTCGAGCATGTGGGTTGCACGTGAAGGAGATAAGGTTAACTTGGTGTATTTAATATCTCCTGATCGAAAAGGTTGCATAATTGGTAAAGAGAAGGACTCCTTAATCAAACAGAACATTATCCAAGATAGGGAAGGAGTTAGAAGTTGAAATCAACTAGAACTCTTCCACCAAGGAAGAGTTGCATCAGAACTCTAGTTATTTCTTCATCTACTAACTCTATAAATTGTAGGATGTTCTCACATTACAAGTGTTGCACAAAAACGTAGAAGTTAAACGTGAATTGAGAGCAAAATAGCAAGTTTTTTGCAAGCAGTTCGTGTGTGATTCAAGTGTGCAAACCTGAAGCTACATGAACCAGATTGAAGAACCAGCTCTATAAAGAGTTTTATGTGTCTTTATTTATTTCTAGTTCAATTGTAGTAGGTATTTTCATATTGTACCTTTCAGCTTTATCTAGAAGCAATTGTAATAGGTACTTTGAGTATTCAAGTTAGAGTTAACTTGAAGTTGTCGCAACAGTTAGAGGCTAGTTGCTACAACGGGATTAGAGGTAATCCTTAGGTTTACAAAGAGTTTTGTAAATGCTATTTTGGCTCAGTGATTTAGTGAAGTGTTGGGGAAAATCCTACTGAGTGGTAGGTCGTGGTTTTTTCACCTTTTGAGCCGAGTGTTTTCCAAGTAAAATACGTGTGTTCTTTAATTTCTACATTTATTATTTTGCAACAGTAGTAGTTGGAACACATAGAAGAACCAGGTCCTTCCATAAGCAGTTTAAGCGAAAAATTGGCCACCACATAAATCACCCTCCCCCCTTCTTGTGTGGAATTGAAGTATAAACATCAATTGGTATCAGAGCAGGTTATCTTTGAAGAGACTAACACCTTAGGAACAGATCAAGATGAGCGCACCACCTAGAAACTGGGAAGGGCAATCCACTGATAGGCCTCCACTCTTTAATGGCCACTACTACTCTTGGTGAAAAAATAGGATGAGAGATCACATCATCGGAGAAGACTATCAGCTATGGGACATGTCACTGATTGTCCCCTGGTTACCATGAAAAAGAATGTTGAAGGAGTAGATGTGCCAAAAACAAGAGCTGACTGCAATGCTGAGGAGTTGAGGAAATGGAAAAGAATGCTAAGGCCAAGAAATGGCTTGTGTGTGGACTTGGTCCAGACGAGTACAGTAGAATTCAAAGTTGTATCACTGCTAAGAAAATTTGGGACATATTGCAAGTGGCTCATGAAGGTAACACCTCAAGTGAAGAGGTCCAGAGGAATACTGTTGTATTCTCAATATGAGAATTTCACCATGAAGGAAGGGAAAACCCTCCAGGAGATGTATACAAGGTTCACCATACTAAAAAATGAACTTAAATCTCTTGGAAGGGTTATTCTTGAAGTGGACAAAGTTGAGAAAATTTTGACAAGAGTTCTTCGAGTTACTTGGGAAAGCAAAATAGCTGTCATTCAGGAATCAAAGAACATTGTCACTCTTAAGTTGGACGAACTAATTGGAAATCTCACAGCCTATGAACTTAGAAGGCAAACCATGAAGATGGATGCACCCAAGAAGAAAAGGAGCCTGGTATTCAGAATCATTGAAGGTGCTGATCTAGAGAAGAATGAAATAACCATGATCACAAAGGACTTCAAGAAGTACCTAATAAGAGGAAATGGTCCTTCAAGAAGTGGAAGCTACAGCAAATCAAGGGTTCCTGAAAAAAAACCAATGAGGGGTGTTATAAGTGTGGGAAGGCTGATCACCACATCAAAAACTGCCTTCAATGGAAAATTGAATAGAAGAAGGAAAGAGCTGAACGAAGGAACAGGAAGAAGGAACAGGTTCAGCCCAAGAAGAACAAAGGATCAACAAAGGCTATGGTTGCTTCCTTGGGAGAAAGCTCAGATGAGGACTCAGAGGGTGAAAATGGAGATGAACAAGCATTTATAGCAATTAGAGAATCCGATGAGGAATCTAAGGTAAGTATAATTCATCTCAAAGACAAGACTACCTTTTTGTCTAAAGAAAGGTTATCTGAGTTACTCGTGGATTTCATTGATGAATCTAAGGATCTAAACAATGAAAAGGAATAGTTGTCTAAGCAGTATGTGATTTTGAAAGCTAAGTGCAAAAATCTGGAACTTAGGGCTAGTGAAAGTGAAAGTAAAAATTCTGAGTTAAATAACTAGGTTCATGAACTTGATACCACTTTCCTAGAGCTTAGATCTGAAAATTTAAAATTAAAATTAGGAACTGGTAAAAAGAACGTTGATCATACATAACTCACTTTAGAAGAAAATGTAGGAAAAATGAAAGATGAGTTGTAAAAAATAGATGAGCAGATAAGAGTCCTTAAGGAGGATCTAAACAAGATTAAGCATAAGCTAGACAGAACTTGTAAATGGAATAGGTCATCCGATGCACTTCCATGGCTACATGAATACCATAGTAGCAATAAGAGATGACTTGGCTACGGGACCCTTGAACCTAAGTGGGATCCCAAAAGCAAGTACCTCACACTCCCTGAGAATATAATTTGCACACACTGTGGTAAAACTTGTCACTGTAAATCTGAATGTATCGCAAAAGAAAAGGCTAGTCAAAAGAATAAAGAATTTGTTCAAGGGAAAAGTAGGCTACCAGGTTGGGCTAAAAAGAATCTGATTCACCCTTTTGCCTATAGAAAGGGACCCAAACTAGTTTGGGTTCCTAAGACTAACCCCTAGTTTCCTTTTGTGGGTCCAAGTGAAGGGGAGCAGCCAAATATGGTACATGGATAGTGGTTGCTCAAAGAATATGACAGGAAGCAAGAACCAGTTCCTTTCACTTGAGGACCTCAAAGGAGGTAATGTCTCCTTTGGAAATGGGAAGAAAGGTGAGATTATTGGGGTTGGAAAAGTAGGTAACACTGATTCTCATTCTATTGAGAATGTCTACTTCATAGATGGCCTAAAATACAGCCTAATAAGACAATCACAATTATGTGATAGAGGTAACTTGATAGCATTCACCTCTACCAAATGTTTTGTGATTAATCTTACTACTGACAAGATTATTTTGCAGGGAAAAAGAGTAAACAATATGTACATTGTATATTTTTCCACACTTTCAGAAAATGAACTCACTTGCTTAAGTATGTTGGACAATGATCCCCTCCTTTGGCACAAGAGACTTGGACATGCCAGTCTAAGTCAACTAAATAAACTAGTCTCTAAGGACTTGGTGATATGACTGCCTAACATTAAGTTGAAGGAAGATAAAATTTGTGAGGCTTGTGCAAGGGGAAGCATGTAATATCCTCTTTCAAAAGGAAGAAAATGGTAAGCACCACCAGAACGATGGAACTTGTCCATATGGATCTCTGTGGTCTAATGAGAACATTAAGCAGATGTGGTAAACGATATGTGATGGTGCTT
The DNA here is from genome assembly GCF_000393655.2 of Nicotiana sylvestris. Taxonomy (NCBI): domain Eukaryota; kingdom Viridiplantae; phylum Streptophyta; class Magnoliopsida; order Solanales; family Solanaceae; genus Nicotiana; species Nicotiana sylvestris. The sequence continues at coordinate 30,518,049 of NC_091068.1, forward strand.
GTTGATGATTACTCTAGGTTTACTTGGACATTGTTTTTAACATCTAAAGATGAAGCATTTGACATGTTTACTTCTTTTGTTAGAAAAAATCAGAAATAACTAGGTAATTAACTTGCATCAATTAGATCTGATCATGGAGCTGAATTTGCAAATGCTAAGTTTGCTGAATTTTTGCATGCTACATCATAAATAGTTGCATGACTAGACATCTTATTAAGAAGATTCCCTATGAGTCACTTAAAGGGAGAAAGCTAAATATATCCCATCTTAGGGCATTTAGATGCAAGTGCTTTGTGCACAATAATGACAAAGACTCCCTAGGTAAGTATGATCCCAAAAGTGATGAGGGAGTATTCTTAGGATATTCTTCACATAGTACAATTTATAAGATATACAGTAAAAGAACTATGTATGTAAAAAAATGTATATGTTATTTTTTTTAAAAAAAACTAACATTCTTTCTGAGAGGCAGGAACAAGATAATGAAGAGATTGGGCTGATAAGAAACTCCAATGGTGAAATCACAGTCCAGCTTAAAGATGCATCACAGGAAGGAACAAGTGATGGAACAGGTCCTTCCACCCAGGGCAACATGACAGGGAGAACTGACTAGAGAGGAACTGATCCTCAAACCTTGAGGCAACCTGTCCATGAACCTATTCCTTAGTAACAAAACCAGGAAGGAACATCCAAAGAAATTGACACTCCTATTGCAACATCCAAGAAATTGGATATAGATGAACCTGATTCATCTGTTGATCAGAAGTTGTATAGGAAAATGATTGGTTCTCTTTTGTATCTTACTGCTAGCAGACCTGGCATTGTTTTTCAGTGTAGGGCTTTGTGCTCGATTTCAAGCAAATCTAAAGGAATCCCACTTGGTTGTTGTCAAGAGAATATTGAGATACTTGAAAGGCACTGCTAACCTTTGTCTTTGGTATCCAAAAGGTAGTAACTTTAACCTAGTGGGATATGCTGATGCTGACTATACAGGTTTCCTTGTGGATAGGAAGAGCACCTCAACTGAGTATGTTGTTGTTGCTTCCTGTTGTGATCAATTGCTTTGGATCAAACAACAATTGATGTTGGTTGCATCCCTATTTTTGTGATAACACTAGTGCTATTAGTATGACAAATAAACCGGTTCATCATAAGAGAACTAAGCACGTAGATATTAGGCACCATTTTTCGAGGGACAACTATAAGAAAGGCTTGATCACCGTGGATTTTTGTGCTACTGACAAGCAAATTGCTGACATATTCTCAAAATCCTTAAGTAGAGATCACTTTGAGAGGAACAGGTTGGAATTAGGGATGATTAAGATCACCTAAAAGGACTAGTTCAAGGTTAAACGAAAAATAAAATGGAAAATTAAAAAAAAAATATTTGGTTAGAAAGTCTGTAAATTGTGTATAATTAGATTAAATCTTGCTCAGTCTCATACTTTTCATAGTATACTCTTGTGCCATGTGTTACATTGACTCATTAATCTCTAATGATATTATCTCTATTTTGGCAAATTTAGGTTTACACAAGAGAATTGTCAGTGAAGAAGCTGGTTCATCAAGATAACACGGTATGTTTTCTACACTCTGCATAATTTGAAATAACTATATTTGGATCATGAGCAGAGTCCTACCAAATACCAAAGTTCTTTTGAACTTATACGTTACAAGTGAACCAGTTACGTTCAAGACTCCTAACTGTACTAAACTACCTAGATTCTTTTAAGTCTGCTACTGAGGGGGAAGAAAGTGGTTCTTCCGAAACTGAAAAGGTATCTTCTGATTCTATAGTTTCTCCTGAGACAATTTCTAAAGTTGCTGCAAATTTGGAAAATAGATTTGTAGGATCTATAGCAGGTGTTGAGACTACAGAATCTGAAGAAGTTGGTGGTAAAAATGGAAGAAAAAAAAAGCAAGGGTACTAGGAGTACTGTGAGGGGAAAAGGGACAGAGTGACTGATTTTCTTGTGAGTTTAACCAAAGACACAGGTGCAATGGTTGTTTGGGGAGATGAACCTAGTTCATCTGTAGAGGAAACCCTCGCATACCTGCAGAAGAAAGTGACTGAAAGCTATAATCCAGCTTCTTGATCAAGTTATCAATGGCACCAAAACTCATACCATTCCCTATGGCTTAATTCTCACAACTGTGCTTGCACATTTCAATGTACCTATGAAAAAGTGGGAGGTTAGTACAAGCATGGATCATTTTTGGGTTAATATTCTGCTTACTTACGATTATGAATTCAATATCACTCCTAAAGAACCTAGTTCATCCAAAATGTACTAGTGAATAGCAAGGTCTAAGCCTTGGTGCAAGAAAGTGGGGCTAAGAATACTGAGATTGAAAGGCTGAAGAAGAGGTTGGTTGAGATGGAGACTAAGAAAGATGCTCTCAGAACTGAGCTGGCAAGAGAAAAAGAGAAGAATGATGGTATTCTTCAAGGTATGTTGAAACTCCTTCAAGTCAAAAACCAAGCACCTAGTTCTTCCCAACCTTAAGCCTCCTAGCCTAGTGTAGATCAACCAGTGACCCAGTTCTGTTCATTTTATTTCTTTTGCTCATGTTTTCAGTATTTTTATTTTTTCTTATGCTTTGTGGTAGAATCTTATCAATCATCAATGAAATTCACTGTCTTTTGCTCTAACTATTTGTTTATATTTCTTTGATGGTTAAAATTCTTAGCTTGATGTATGATGATTAATCCATGATTGCATTTGAAGTAGCCTTAGTAGCCATGAGTAAGTTTTAAAATCTGGTTATCTCACATTTTATGCAACTTTTCGATGATGCCAAAAGGGGAAAAAAGATTGTTCTTTACACTTTGAATAGTGATGTTTATAACCTAATGTATATGGTCCGTGATGATAAGTAAAAAATTTCTAACTTTGCATTGGTGTTGAGCTGAGTTCTGGCAGGGCCTAAGTGTATGAAAAGTACAGAGCTTGTCATCATCAAAAAGGGGGAATTTGTTGGCCCAAGTAAAGGTTAAGTTTTAAAGAGTGACAAAGGAACTCAGACATGAACCAGCTCCATCCCTCAGGTACATCCCTTAGGTGCACAAAAACGGGCAAATTCGAGCATGTGGGTTGCACGTGAAGGAGATAAGCTTAACTTAGTGTATTTAATATCTCCTGATCGAAAAGGTTGCATAATTGATAAGGAAAATGACTCCTTAATCAAACAGAATACTATCCAAGATAGGGAAGGAGTTAGAAGTTGAAATCAACTAGAACTCTTCCACCAAGGAAGAGTTGCATCAGAACTCTAGTTATTTCTTCATCTACTAACTCTATAAATTGCAGGATATTCTCACATTACAAGTGTTGCACAAAAACGCAGAAGTTAAACGTGAATTGAGAGCAAAATAGCAGGGCTTTTTGCAAGAAGTTCTTTAGTGATTCAGGTGTGCAAACCTGAAGCTACATGAACCAGATTGAAGAACCAGGTCCATAAAGAGTTTTATGTGTCTTTTTTTTTTCTAGTTCAATTGTAGCAGGTGTTTTCATATTGTACCTTTCAGCTTTATCTAGAAGCAATTGTAATAGGTACTTTGAGTATTCAAATTAGAGTTAACTTGAAGTTGTCGCAACAGTTAGAGGCTGGTTGCTACAACGGGATTAGAGGTAATCCTTAGGTTTACAAAGAGTTTTGTAAATGCTGTTTTGGCTCAGTAATTTTGTGAAGTGTTGGAGAAAATCCTACTGAGTAGTAGGTCGTGGTTTTTCCACCTTTTGAGCCGGGTTTTTTCCACGTAAAATACTTGTATTCTTTAATTTCTACATTTATTATTCCGCAACAATAGTAGGTGGAACACATAGAAGAACCAGATCCTTCTATAAGCAGTTTAAGCAAAAAATTGGTCACCACACAAATCTCCCCTCCTATGTGGAATTGAAGTATAAAACATCAATCTTTTATCCAAATATCTTTTGTCTAGTAAAATAGTTGCATGAAATCAAAATGGTGTAGCAGCACAAAAATAAAATAAAAATAGGACTTAATGGCAATGACAAATATAACCATGTTAAATGCTGGACTTGGACATGTTTTTCGGGGTGAAAAGCTATATTAAACTTTTCAACATATTCCATCCAGTTCTATTTACTTGTCTTGCTTGTCAAAAATAATTAGTTTTAAAATATTTGTCATGTTAGTGACCCAAGAAAGAATTAATTATACTTTTCCAGTTTTTTTTTTTTTACTATTAAAAAGTGAGTGATTATTGGAAAGAGATTAATGTGATGAAAGGTCAAATAATAAATTAGAATAAATTAGCCAAACAACTCTTATTATTAATATTTTCTTAAAGAGTGTGTAATGCGAATATGACAAGTAAATAGGACCGGGATGAGTACTAATATAGATTGAAGAAATACAAGTCAAAAACAAGATATAACCTTTTAATATTATATAGTCTAACTTTTAGTTGTCTTTAACAGTACTAGTAAGGTTTGCACTGCATTGGCAGGTAAGATTAGGCAAATCTCGATGTAAATATATGTGGAACAGTTTGTAAAAGCAACCAACATATTGCTAGAATACTGTTCTTTAAAATATAAGTTCTAATGTTCTTTAGAATACCTATTATTAAAAAATTTGATTACGAAATTAAAAGATGAGAACTTCTTGATTTTAATTTGTATATAAGTTCTTCTATTTTTTTTTCTCACATGTATATTTATTTGTATTACATGTGCTAATTTAATATTACTACATCGCTTTGCCCATAGATTGTTCTTCCATATGACTACTACGCGTAACACGTTAAACAATTTTATAAGGGAGACGGAACAAACTCTCCTCAAAATTGAGTTTAACTTCTGCTAATGCAAAAGAAATTTTCAACAATTAATTCATTTAAAAGTAAATACAGAGAAACATTCATAAAAGGTAAAATTAATACCTTGAAAAATAGGGCAGTTTAATTAATCTCTTACAACAAATTAAAATAAAGTATAATTCTTTAGAGTACTATATATTAGTGTATATAATAAGTTAAAATTTTAGACTTTTATAGAATCAAGACACGTCTCACATGTAGAGTAAATTAATGGGATGATTTTTATCAGTTGGGATTAAACACATGACTTTAAGAACATCTCTCAGCACTTACATCACCCACCTTAATCTTCTTGCTCTACAAGCCTAATGAAATGAAAAAAGTTGCTTTTACAATGAGAAAGCTAGACTTCTTTCTACAAAAAAAAAAATAAAAACAAATTCCATATGCATGCATTCAAGGGAAGGATAGGGAAAGGAGGTCAACCCCTTTATAAGTTAATTTATATAATTCCTTCCCAAGAATCCACAAGTTAGGTAAAAAAGGTATATAAGAAAAGAAATTAACGTGTTGGGCTAGTCAAAACCACAAAAGAAAGTGAGTTAGGCTTCTCAAGAAACGTGCATGCGTGTCCGTGGGGAAAAAGATTTTAGGCTAATGTAATTCAAATAAATTCTTAATATGAGTTGATATTGTCTATTTCGAATCAGTCTAACGTATGGATGTTCGTCGGTCGGTATGGTGCAGTATTTAGATATTTCGGTTCAGTATTTTTGATATTCGGTTTCTTAAAATATTATATCAATATCGTACCTAATTAAATTCAGTATGGTTCAGTTTTTCTCCTTTCGGTTTCGGTTAATTCGGTTAGGTAACTTCGGTTTATTAGGTTTGAATACTAACTAGCGCATAGAGTCATAGACTATAATATTCTTAATTAAAGTACTCAAAAGTACAAAACTAAAATTGTTTGTTGACAACAGTTTTGTTCAAAACTAGCAAATATCAACCCAGAAAGAGAAAACTGTACATAAAAGAATAAATTTGATTTTTAGAAATATCTTGTTACTTGCTTAGAGTTAATTGATGAACTTAGAGAATAAAGGAAAGTAAAATTTTAGATTTTTATATTTATGTTATAATTAATAATATGTGTATTGTGTAATATAATATGTATTTCGGTACGGTATCGGTAATTCGGTATTTCATTTTAAAATATCAAATACCATACCTAATACCAATATTTTTTAAAACTTAAATCAAATACCATACCGAATACCAAAATATTGAATATCAAATACCAAAATTTTTGATTTTAGTACGATAATTCAAAATTTACCAAATTATGCACAACCCTAGTCTAACATAACTTTGACAAAAGATTCGTATTATTTAGAATATTTTTACATTTTATATGCAGCTTATTTTCTCATGAACTTTAGCCATAGATTATGGTTTTTGTGGAAAGAATATGAGGTGGTTGGGTATTTCACCACGACAAAGGCATCTTCACTTGCCGTAGAAAATCTTGAAATTGAGTCTAAACCAAGAAAACTATCATGATTTAATTTCTGTTAGCAATCACCAAACCTTAAAAGAAATCTGTCTGTATTGAGATATATTCTTTTTCTTTTTTTAATTAAAAGGATGGAGATCCGAATACATAATAAGACACAAGCAGGTTAGAACGTAAAGCCACCTTTTTGACTAGAGAGGAAATTGTCTTCTCAAAACGAGTTAGGTTCAAAAATTTGAAGTTTATAAGTTTTTATAATCTATAACGGTCTTAAATTAATATTATAATAATAATTTAATTCACAATCAAATATATATATATATATATATATATATACTAGATTTTCTAGCATATATATAAAATCTAGGCAAAAAACTATTAGGTTCATTTGAATTCGTAACTATATTCTCTAGATCCGCCCGTGAATGGATGGTCCATTAAATAGTTCAAAGTTATTTATTTGTGATCTCTTACTTTCTAGAATAATATGCGTATACTCCATAAAGATTAAGTCAATTCAAAGTCTTTGGAGATTTTGCGTGAGATAAGGAGATATGTCATGCTAATCGATAGTGATACAAATTATCTAAAGGATATTAGTTAATTAAAGGACCCTTGTTTGAAAAGACGTCAGATAATTAATAAGCGGATTTTAATTAATTGCACCAAGGGGGCAAAAGGTTGTGGACAAGAACATGGATTGAACACCTAAAAGTGTTAAAATAAGTTTAATAGCATAAGATATTGTAGATTGAGATGTTCTTGCTAGATAGAGATCGTGACAATTCAAAGAGAAATACAAGAATTTTATAAATATGTAAGAACATCCCCTACTGAAAATATCTCATGACCTTTTTTTCGTAAACCTATATGGAATCTTGGATTTAATACCACCTCTTCCTACTAATGACAAAAGAACCAAACGCATTGAATGTATGGCAATGAAGAGCACATCTCTACCCTACATGAGAGTTTGATCATGTTTCATGTTCAAAAATATCGTATACGTTGTTTCAATCAAATTTAATTCTAACTTACCAAACAACATCACATGAGAGTTATGATAAAATCCCACAAACTTGCCTCATCTAAATGATTCTGGGACTTAATTTGTTTCTTATCATGTTCTTTATATTAACAACAAAACAATCGCCCAGGAATATAGTGAAATGGATGAGATTCTTTCGCCCTTAACTAGGGGTTTCGAGTTCCAGGCATATGAATGAAAAAATCATGATAGCTAGGGAGTGCTTCCTCTTCGCATGGGTCCTATACAACGAATCCAGATTAATCGGGCCGATGCATACCAAACAAGGGATGGTTAAACAAAAAGAAAATGACGGCAGAGCAAATTGCAGTATTAGGAACCCATAGTATGGGGCAGCCCGGTGCATTATAAGCTCCCGCTATGCACGGGGTTTGGGGAAAGGCCAGACCACAAGGGTCTATTATACGCAGCCTTACCCTGCATTTCTGCAAAAGACTATTTCCACGGCTCAAACTTGTGACCTCCTGATCATGCAACAACTTTACCAGCTACGCAAAGGTTTCCTTCAAACCCATAATTTGAAACAATTTAATATATGTCCTTATAGGAAAAGAATGATGAGAAACTTTTCCTTCTTGGTTGTTAGTTGTCACTATTTTCATCTCATTTTGGAGACTTATGATGGAACCAAAACAACTAGAGAGCAACTTGGTACTAGGACTAATCACTTTCTGAAGACAAAAGTTATTTGCAAGTTGCAAAATAATAGGACACCAACTTTGTAGGAACTAAGGCAAGTTGGGTTCATATAATCTGTTTCCACTGTCATAGACCACTATTAATTGGCAACATACCCTACCTGTCTCTTATATCTTAAGCCTCAGAAACACTACCCAACCAAATAAACAACAAATGAAAGATGTGGTAGCCTTTCTCAGATTTTGTCGGTTCACATACAAAAAAAAGTGTTTAAGACATGTATTGAACTAATAAGGTTGCGCTGTTACACTAATCATACGATATATATATATATATATATATATATATATATATATATATATATATATATATCATTTCATCCAAAAGCTTAAATTATTAGAGAGAACAGATTTTTTAATTACTTAATTATATTATGTCTCAATACGTCTCCTCATGTGGTAGATTGATTATTTTTCATTGGTGAAACATGTAAAAAATATTTTTGTTGTTTGGCTGGCGGGGAAATTTGAACTCAAGATCTTAATTGTGTACCATATTGGATTGTTTAATTGTTTCGTACTATTAGAGAGAGCACACACATAGTTATTTAATTATATTATGCATCAATAAAACTTTGTCGAAAAAATGAAGGAGACTTAGACATCCTAAACCCCAAACTTAATTAATCAGTTATCTGTTGAATTGAGTCATGCGATCTGAGTAATTAGGAATTTCTTAGAGAGAAATTGAGTAGAAGAGGAAGAAGAAACTCGTTTCTCATTTCTCAATTGAAGGCTGATATACAGCTTATATACAGACCTCTCTCAGCTCACACACGTGCACATCACATGACCTTTTAACTAACTCTAAAACTGATTTTAACTAATGACTATGCAAGCTAATCATAGTTAGTGCTAGTGCTAACAGTGCTAACAGCTAATGTTCTGCACCACTCCACTTCTGCTTCATCACTCCACTTCTCTATATTTCATTACTCCCCCTCAAGCAGGAGGGTGAAAGACATCGAGCACTCCTAGCTTGGAGAGAAGAAGATGGTGTTGACTAACTCCCAAACCTTTTGTAAGAAGGTCTGCAAGTTGAGACTGTGTGGCAATGTAGTTAGTCTCAATAAGTCCTTCCTTTACATTTTCCCGAACAAAGTGACAATCAATATCTATATATTTGGTACGCTCATGTAAAGTGAGGTTTGCAGCAATCTGGATAGCTGTTTTGCTATCACAGTGAAGTTGAATTGGTTTGGAAACTACCACACCTATGTCTTGCAGTAAGCCAACCAACCATACAATCTCTGCCACACTTGCTGCCATACTCCGATATTCAGCTTCAGCTGAACTTCTAGTGACTGTGTGTTGCTTCTTTGTCTTCCATGAGACTAGAAAATCACCTAGTTTAATCACATAACCTGTGACTGATCGCCTAGTATTGGGACATGATGCCCAATCAGAGTCACAATAAGCAGTCAATTGAGTGGTTGGCTTATGGCGGAGAAAAATTCCCAAACCTGGGCTACTTTTAATATATCTCACCGCCCTTAAGGCTGCTTCCCAATGTGATTTCTTGGGCTACTGCATAAATTGACTAAGGACCTGTACAGGGAAGCAGATATCTGGACGTGTGATAGTAAGATAAATCAATTTACCCACCAATTTTTGATAACCTGACATTTCTTCGAGTATAGGGTCATCAGTTACTCCAGTCAATCTGTCGAATTCTACAGTCGTGAGTCTTGTGCTTGCTTCAATTGGTGTGGAAGCTGGTTTTGCACCACTAAGCCCCACATCTGAGATCAGTTCTAAAGCTTACTTTCTCTGATTGAGAAGTATTCCCTGTTTTGACCTTAACACTTCAATCCCTAGGAAATATTTGAGTTCTCCAAGATCCTTGACTTTGAAATTGTTATGTAGAGCTTGTTTTGCTTCTTCAATGAGGTGTTTGTTGTTCACAGTAATAAGAAGATCATCAACATAGATTAGAATAATCACTATATTGTCTCTTTTCCTTTTAGTAAATAGTGAATGATCATGAGGGCTTTGACAGTATCCTGCTTCCACCAAAACAGATGTGAGCTTGATATTCCATTGCCTCGACGCTTGTTTGAGACCATACAAGGATTTCAAGAGCTTACATACCCTATACTCCCCTGCCTGTGAAAGCCTTGTGGCAACTCCATATAAACTTCTTCATATAAATCCCCTTGAAGAAATGCATTGTTGACATCCATTTGTTATAGGCACCAATTCTTCGAGGCTGTCACACTGATGATTGTTCGAACAGTGACCATTTTTGCAACCGGAGAGAAGGTTTCATGATAGTCTAGACCCTCTCTTTGTGTATATCCCTTAGCTACTAGTCGTGCCTTGTACTTGTCAATCTCACCATTGGCTTTGTATTTAATCTTGTAAATCCACTTTGAACCTATAGTTTGATTTCCCTTAGGTAATGAAACTAACACCCAAGTTTTGTTCCCTTCCAGTGCATCAATTTCCTGTTGCATAGCCAAAATCCAATTGGGATCTTGAGAAGCTTCTTTGAATGACTTAGGCTCAGTTGATGTAGATAAAGATCCCAAGTAAGCTTGATAATTGGGATGAAGATGAGTGTAGCTGACATGCTCGGATATAGGATAAGAGCAGTGGGCTTTTGATTTTCCAGTAGTGATGTAATTAGTGAGCCAAATTGGTGGTCTAGTTATTCTGTTTGGCCTGCCATGAGCAGTCCCACCTTCTTCATGTTGTTGGACTACTTCAGGTGCTAATTCCACTGGTTGTAGCTCAACTTGATCTGGTCCAAGAGGTGTGGGGATTTCCACATCTTGCTGGGGATCCATACCAGTATTGGTGTCCAATGCTGCTTCAGGGACCGATGAAATGTCCATTGTAGGAACAATATCTGCAGGTTCAAATTGGGATTCTGCACTATGTTGACATTGATCATGTGCCTCTCCTGCATGTGGCTGAATGATTCCTGCATTTGTAGTGTTATTAAACAAAGAAAAATCATTTAAGTCTTCTGCAGCTTCAGTTTTAAAAGGAAATATAGATTCCTTAAACTGAACATCCTTACTAATGACCACTTGATGATCTTCAAAATCATATAACTTGTAACCTTTTTGTGTTTCTGAATATCCCACAAAGATTGTCTTCCTGGCCCTTGCAGTGAACTTATCACCTCTAGGTAACCTGCTAGCATAGCAGAGACATCCAAAAACCTTTAGATGAGATAGTTGAGGCAGCTTGCCATGCAATAGCTCAAATGGTGTTTTTCCTTGCAGCACTTTAGAAGGCAGTCAATTGATCAGATAAACAGCAGTCCTCACACAATCTCCCCAAAACTTAATAGGCATTGAACTTTGAAATGCCAAGGCTCTAGCTACCTCTAGAATGTGTCTGTGCTTTCTCTCCACAACTGCATTTTGTTGTGGAGTGTATGAACAACTGCTTTGATGAATTATACCATAGGAAGACAAAAGATCATCACACTTTGAGTTAAAGAACTCACTACCATTATCTGATCTAAGGATCTTAATAGTTTTATCAAACTGATTATTTATTAAGGCAATGAAGTTTTTCAACACTACAATCACCTCACATTTAGATTGGATCAGGCAAATCCAAGTGTATCTGCTGTAATCATCTACTATGGTAACAAAATAATGTCTTTTATCATATGTAGGTTTCCTGTAAGGACCCCACACATCTAGAGGCAACAGTTAAAAAATACAGTTTGAATTACTGTCACTAACATGAAACTTTAGTCTACTTTGCTTTGCCAGAGGGCAAATTTCACAACAGCTTAACTATTCAATATCTAGTTTATTTTTGATATCTGCAATATGTTGCATTGCTCCAATAGAAGGATGACCAAGTCTCCAATTCCATAGCTTTCCACAATCATCATCCTTATGCACTGCTGCTCCAATTGCAGTTTTTATTCTTTCTTGCAGTATGTATAATCCTTCCTTTTCTTTACCAATCCCCAGAACCTTCCCATTGAAGAGCCCCTGGAATATACAAAAATCAGGAAAGAACAAAGTCACACAACAAAGTTGTTTGGTTATCTTGGACACTGAAAGTAGATTAAACTTGAAATTTGGCACATGAAGTATATTTTCAAGCTTGTAGCTTCCCAAAATCACTGCATCTCCTATACTTGTGATTTCTACTCTACCACCTGTGGGAACTTGCACTCTATTGTTATTTTGATTTTTTAAGGTTCTAAAGGTGGTTAGTAACTCCTTGTATGGTGTAATGTGGTAAGATGCCCCTGTATCTATTATCCATTCACAATCAAAGTCATTGGATAGCAGTGAGGTCATACCTGCCATGTTACCTGTTATGTTATCTGCATTATCACTAGATGTTGGTTAGTTCAGCATGTTCAGTATCTACTTGTATTATTGTTCAGTGAAAAAATGACCTTGTGTTTCTGATGTCTTCATGCTCTCTCCTACTACTGTGGAATTAGCATAAGGTCTGAATCCACTGGTTTGTGATCCTTTCTTTTTGCTTTTAAAATCCTGTGGGTAACCAACAATTTTGTAACAGTTTTCCTTCAAATGTCTCTTATAACTATGCTCACAGATTATACCGACTCTAGGCCTTTTAGGTTTAGGACTCTGGTAAGTTCTCCCTACCAACATTGTCAATGGCTCTTTGTTAACATCTACTACACCTAACAATCTTTGGCTCTCCTCCTGAGAAACAGTTGCATAGGCTTCATTTACAGACATTATAGGTCTCCTTGCAAGTAGATTACTTCTTATATTACTGTGGGATTCATTAAGTACCATAAGGAATTGCAGCAATCTCTGTGATCTCAAATGGACTACATAAGGTAGGGATTCTTCACAATCACAGGAAGGAAGTGGGGTTAAGACATCTAACTCATCCCAACAATCCTTCATTTTAGAGTAATACGAAGTAACAGACTCAGTTCCTTGCCTCAAAGTGGCAATTTTAGTCCACAAATGAAATATCCTAGTTAAATTCGATCTATCAAATTTCTCTTCAAATTCACTCCATACCTTCTTAGCATTAGACGCATACACAATGTTGGCCGTTAATTCCTCCGCAACAGTGCTTCCTATCCATGACAGAACAATAGCATTGCACTTCTCCCATTGCTCCGCTAATTCACCCTTGTACATGCTTTTAACACAGGTTCCGTCCACAAAACCTAGTTTTCCTTAGCCTCGTAGAGCTAATTTCATTGCTCTACTCCACAAAGCGTAATTGTTTGGTCCTGTGAGCTTAAGCTGTATTAAGATAAGCCCAGGCGAATCTCCAGGTTGAAGATGCAGTGGATGATTGTGATCTAATGAAGTAACTTCATTTCCTGCCATTTTTGGTGAAAAATCGAGCTTCACGATCCTCTGCAATCAGCTAGGAAATTACACAAATTATGCTTTGTGTTCTTCTGTAGGTCTCGATCTCTTTCAGTGCATGTGTTTGTCCTCAATTCACCCGCTCTGATACCATGTTGAATTGAGCCATGCGATCTGAGTAATTAGGAATTTCTTAGAGAGAAATTGAGTAGAAGAGGAAGAAGAAACTCGTTTCTCATTTCTCAATTGAAGACTGATACACAGCTTATATATAGACCTCTCTCAGATCACACGCGTGCACATCACATGACCTTTTAACTAACTCTAAAACTGATTTTAACTAATGACTATGCCAGCTAATCATAGTTAGTGCTAGTACTAACAGTGCTAACAACTAATGTTCTGCACCACTCCACTCCTGCTTCATCACTCCACTTCTCTATATTTCATTATTATCTACAACATAGCATTATATTATGTGACGACTTACGAATTACGATGATCCAAGATATTGGCAAGCTTTTGAATTTCCACATGCATTTACATATTTCCTTTTTTTATTTTATTTTCTTTTTCCTTTTCTTTGTTTTTCCTCCTTTGGTCTGGAGAATGGGTGTGGGCATGGGCATATATAGTGTGATAATAATAAGTTCAATCGAACACATAACGTTTGACGTGGAGTAAATATTTATATATAAAAATTCGTTAAAATTGCAAAAATAACATATATGAACCCATAACTTTAAAAATATATTGGGTCCAATGCTAAAAAAAAACTTAAAAGTTGAACCCATAAAGTTTAAATTCTAGATCCACCTTTGGGTGTGGGTATATAATGGCGGATGTTGCTAGGGAATACCAGGTTCATCTCAACCTAGTACTTTCAACGTGGAGCATATATTTATGTGTAATATATATTTATTAAAATTGCAAAAAATAGTAGATATGAACTCATAACATTAATAATATAATGAGTTAAATGTTAGAAACCTTAAAGGTTGAATCCATACACTTTAAAATCTGAATGCGGATATAAGGTTTGAAAGAAGAGGAACAAAGAAGGGCTGTTTTCAATGATTTTTGCGTAGAGAAATATGGGACGCAGAGAAGAAGTTTGGTGCACATCGCTAGCATTGAGACCCCCCCCCCCCCCCTTTTTTTTGTCGTCAATGGATATTATCTTATCTATATGTATATATGCATTCACGTAAATAAAAGAGGTCTAAACCAATACCTAAAAGAGAAATAGATCATGGTCCCTGGACTAAATTGTGACATTTTCACATTCTGTGGACCAAATATTGAGGAGAGTGCAAAAATTCGCGGGATTAAATAAGGAATAGAGTATCTGATGCCTGTAGCCTATATTGTTTGTCACGCAATCATCACATTCAGGTAAATTTTCCAATTATAGTAGCCCCTTTGGACCATCAGATAATAAGCTGAAGATAACAAGCTCCACTAGGACCACTATACCACTATTCTCCATGTTTTTCTATTGAAAAAATATAATATAATTAAGTAAATAAAAATCTAATCTAGTCGCTTAAATTTTCAAGTTGTGGATGATTACATCATTAATGGGTGTTAGAGTAGGCAGAGGCATAAATTCATTTCTTAGCGCCACTCATTATTAATTTTTTTTTAAAGTGTTCGACCCTTGATGAAAAAGATTCAAACTTGCATGTGAAAGAATGTGTTGAAAATAAAATTAATTGAATGTAAATTTAATCAATCGACAGTTTAAACTTTTAAATAAGATAATTATACACTTTAGACCTGCCATCTAGCATGCCAATTGGTAAAATGTTTGTGTCAAAGCGGATAGTCCAATGAAATAAGTTAAATCGGTGACATTTTGGCGACTGCTATGCCAATTAATCTTTTCTACTTCATAAACTATGAGGAAAAAAAAAATGAAGTATGGTGATATACATCAAAAGTTAGGTTTTTCACCATAGTTGCATCAAGAAAAAAAAGGGATCGTTGCACTAATAGCCAGCGAGACTTAATATTTACTTTTTTTAATCGGTATGTATAAATTATATATTGATTATATACAGTTATACATATATTATATATTTACGGCTATTTCTAGTTTAAGAGATTAGGTGAACGGCTATTTAGATGAATTCTTTTTTAGCTTTGGATTCATTAGCCATTTAGCAGTTACAATTCTCTAGAAAACTACCCTCTATAGCCCCTCAAAATTTTAATAGTCAATATTTTTGCACATTGGCACAAAATGGTCCTCCAGCCCAAACATATTACATCTAATAATCTGAAATGTTTATTTTATATATTTTTTGTATAGTGACAATCTATTTTGTATATTTTTTGTATAGTGATAATATATTTTGTATATTTTTTGTATAGTGACAGTCTATTTTAAATATTTTTTTGTATAGTGACAGTCTATTATATATAGATTATATAATAACAGTCTATTTAGTATATTTTTGTATAGTGACAGTTTATTTTTGTATATATTTTATATAGTGACAGTCTATTTAGTAAATTTTTTGTATAATGACAGTCTATTTTTGTATGATTTTTGTATAGTGACAGTCTATTTTGTATATATATTTTATAGTATACCAATATTCAAAAGAAATGCTCTCCAATATAATATATAATCTAAAATGACTTTTAAATATTGGTGATATGATGAACAAAAAGGTTTGAATTGTGTGCAGTGCTAGGGCCTGATAATAAATTTTCCTTGATATCAGAGGATAAGTAAAGTTTGCTTATGAAAATTGTTATTGCCTTTTTTTTAGCATATGTACTTCAGGTTATGGCTGGGTTTGCATTAGGATTCAATCTCTAGGTTATGAATGTTATGTGCTCTTTGCAATAATTCATGTGTTTCCTTTTTTTTTAATTTCCTTTTAATTGTTATTTTATGTTGTTTAATAAACTTATCCTCACTTTGGCATCGTTTGAATTTTGGACCTTGAATATTGTTTTGTCCGGATCAAATATGGAGAGATCCACCAATACAACAGAAGATGACACCTTTAGAAGCAATTCTCCCATCCCCTTCTATTAATCTTTGCTTCTTGTCACTTGGGCTGAATCAGTCACTTTTATATACTCCTTAACTACTCCTTAACTAATGATTATACTTAGGGGTCGTTTGATAGGGTGCATAAGAATAATACTGAATATGGTGTATTAGTAATGTTGTATTAGTTATGCTGATATTAGTTATGCTGACATATTTCTTATTCATTGTTTGGTTTGATGTATTAAAGCATTGCACAGTTTCTAAAAGAATTATTTGTTTACAAAAATACCCTCAAAACTAGTCCACACTCTAACTTTTTAAAAGAAACATATGTTGAGAAATATTTTTATATGAAAAAGTTTTAAAAAATTATTTTATTTGTCTACTTATATTGTAAAATAAAATTAAATATTTATTTCTAAAAAAGGAAATATGCTAAGTATTTATTTATTTACTAGGGATATAATTTTATTTCTCACTATTTGGATTATTTTGAACTTGCATTAATATACTAACTAGAATATTTTAATCAAGCATAAATTTTGAAGGACAATTTTATCTTTAACTAAGTTAATGCATGCATTAAAACCCATTGCATTGCTAATACCATTATTTTCTATGCATTAGTTATGCATAGGATAATACCAAATAGGATGTATAACTAATGCATAGGTTCAAAATGTCTACCAAACAATGTATTATTAATACACAAAGCTAATGCATGCATTAGCTTATCTAATGCATCCTACCAAACGACCCCTTAGAGATGTAGAGAAACTGCAGCTCTTGAAGACTCCCGATGAGCGTCAGCTTAGACTTGAGGAAGTTCTAGAAATACATGCGGATCCAAATTAGTTTTGAGTGAGAAGGAAGTTAGGGTTTTGAGTGGCAATGGTGTTGGGCTAGCCTTTTTATTAGTTTTGGACTGTTAATTATATGGATTGTTTTGTGGCTAGCTATTGTCATAATTTTTCCCGGATGGCTGCAAATGAAATTTTCTCTACAATTCTCTAGCTTAAGGCCCAAATCCAGGCCCGTGTGTCCTAATTAGTGGCTAGTGGGCATGAAATAAGAAGAGTAAGTTTTATCTTGAGAAATTTTCATAAAACACTATCTTTTAGTAGTAATTAGTCATCTATAGATACCATTTGCTATATTACTAATTATAGATACATTTTATGTGGTTATAAGATGTATTTGATGTATTTAAGCTATTGTATTCATGAATACAGTAGCAAAAATAGGCATGAATCAGGGAAGTCCAGCTAATCAGTTGTTGTATTCGAGTGTATTCGACTGTATTCATGGAGTGAAACATGGGATTACAGCTGGACAAATTATTGTATTCGACTATATTCACGGCGTGAAATAGGGGATTACACTGTTTTTAAAACGGAAAGTGAATCAATTAATATAATAGACTTCTAATATAACTCAACAAACTCAATTATAACACACAAAATTTGTATTTTCAATTATAAAAAAGATTCTCAACCAAAAAATACCCCCAAAACATAGCAATCTTCAGAGAAATTATATAATACATCTAAATACATAAATTATATTAATTAAAAAAAACTTATGAATACATTCATGGCATATAGCGAGACAGTGAATACGATGAAATACATAGAATACAACGGAATACATTGAAATATAATGAAAAAAAAAGACAGAGAATAAAATAAAATACATGAAATACAGAGACAAGTATGGATGGTCGATTAGAGGCTGATGCAGAGCTCGAGTCCAGTGGTTTATCCAGGAAGGCATGGACGTTAAATCAAATGGATTGCCTGAAAACACTGTGAATTTTTGGGACGGCAAATGCTACGGTGGCGAATGAGGCTGATGAATTGGGATCAGTGAGATTGAAAGGAGCATCATGAATTTGAAAATGGATAATTCGGACAGAGAGATGATTTGCAAAGTAATAGAAGCACCAGTGGTGGGAGGGTTGCACTCGAAGTCCACAATTTGGGCCTTGAAGATTAAGATTAAGAGAAATTATAGCAACAAATGACAACAATCAAGCGAAAATTAGGGTTTATGCCGAGATTGGGGAAGAAGGAAGCGGTGTGGGTGAGAGTTTCTCTGGTTTTGGGCGAGTTTACAGTGAATGGGAAAGAGAATGGAGTGTATCAAAATAAGAGAGATAAAGAATGTGTATTGTAGTGTAAGTGTAGGAGATAACCAAAATTAAAAAATTTGCTATAAACCATAAAAAGTATCTATAGAATATAATTTATTTAAATGGTATTTATTTAATATAAATAAGATGTTAACCTTGCTATAAAATGTAAAAATTCCTTTTATCTTACCCCCTAAACATTTAGGGCAGGTAAACAATCTCCATTCACCTTTTGAACAGGAAACAAAACACCCTTTAACACAAACGACAGTCAAAAAATTTAGAAAATATCCTTACTATCATTTGGCTGGAGGGAAAACATTAAACAATACAATTATATGATTATTTTTTAAAATTTAAAACGAGAAAAAGTTGTAACTTCTATCAACTTGAGCTACTTCCTACATCATCAGAGGCTGGTGAAGCCTAAAGTAACTGAAGCAAGTGTTTTAAACCTCAACATTTTGAGGGACCCAAATTTTCTTAATAGATTATAGATTAAAAAACTTATTTTTATAATTTAAAGTTGGTACTTTATGATATAACTAATTCTTGTATAAAAAAAATTAAACTTTATAGAGTGGTACAATACATTAGTAAATAATGTACCAAACTTAACTCTTAAATCATTATCACAAACGTGATGAAAAATTAAAGGGATTTTTTCCTTCCTATACAATATTTGAAATTTGTTTACTAAAATATTTTAATTTTGTATATTACCCACCTTAAACAAGGATTACTTACAAATTATATACAATCCATTATTAGTATCTTAAATTAAGGGATTTAGCTACATCCTTTGTTGGGTTTTAAGCTTCTTAGAACTTAAAATAAAGTGAATGGGAAATAGAGGAAAAGTGAAATTTTTTAAATTTCCCTATTTGATAAAGGGGCATTGTCTCATATTGGAGGAGGAAAAGAGGTTTGATGGGTATATATTTGCATTTCTTCTAGATCTTAAAGAGTTGAGAAGAAGGCAAGTCTCGCGCCGCCGTTGTCGCTCGCTCGGCTCGTCTTCGACTTCATCTTTGGATTCGGTCAAATTATATGATTGATTAATTTTTTGGACCAAATTTATTTGTTACCGTTTCTATAACGGTAATTCAATTTTCCTCCGTTTTAATTTTTCCGTTATAATTGAATTTGGCAGTTTGCAGAAATGGCCGTTTTATGAAACAACCACTTTGAGTTGCAACCTTACATGAAGAGTTGTAACTCTTCAGTATAATCCTATGTTTTTTGGCTATAAATACATGAACCCTCCCTCAGATTTTCCTAACGAAAATTCTGATTTCTCCTTCTTTCTACATTGTTTTAACAGAAAAGAAAGCAGTAAGTATGATTTACTGCTGTTATTTGCGTTCGTCGTCACTGGAGCTTGAAGTACCGCTACACCAGTGAGGGTAATCCATTCTATCCTGGGAGAAAATAATCCACAACCTCTAGTACTAGGTGGGGATCAAGTTCCTTAAGGAAATACTGTGAACTCAGTGGGCTCGGAATAATTCTATTTTTCTGCATTTCTACTTTTATAACATTTTTATTTTGAATATATTTTCGAATACAGATTACTAACATCCTTTTCCTATTTTCTCTCCACTCCCCTTTCAAAAGACTCTTTCGAATTGTATATTACCTATTTTAAGCTATAATTAGCAGCTCTTCTCTCTCTTTGAAGTGTAGAAGCTGAACTATTACACATTGTTTTCACCATCGACATCAATAAAACATATCCCGCAAAATTTGTGTGTTGTAAAAATCACAAACTATATTTTCCAAAATATCTAATGAAGAGATAATGAACTGCTACTTTATATGTTACAATTCAGTTCTTGAATCTATAAAGAGCAGTCACGAAACTGTCCAAATGGATAGTCCTTTTCTATTAATTTATTATTATAAAAATAAAGGGTAGTTTCTATCATAGTACACGTGTTTGCTAGAATGAATTTGTCACTATCCCAATTTTCCTTCATAAAATATCGTGATGACATCTAATCTCTAAACCTAGGTAAGCCTAACATATATGCAGAATATAACTGAGATAAATAAAACTTTCAAACAGCTCAACAACTATCATAAAAGAAACTTTGTAACTCAATGGAAACAAACTCACAAAATCTGGTGATAACAAGTTACAAACTCTACAAGAAAGTACCGAATATCCCTATACAACAGTGTCTATAAAAAGGAAAAATCAAATAGAACTAGATAGAGGGTGACCCTGAGGCCTGCGGATGCCGACATGTATACCTTGAAGTCTCCAAATACGAACTCAACTCACTGGTGCCCGGGCTGGTAAGAGGTACCTGAATCTGCACAAAAAGATGTTCAGAAGTGTAGCATGAGTACACCATGACGGTACCCAGTAAATGCCAAGCCTAACCTTGGTAGAGTAGTGCCGAGGTCAGGTCAAGGCCCTACTGGAATAAATAAGAAAACTGAACAAGTATATATGACACTGCGATAATGATAAACAATGGAAATGCACAATGAAGAAATATACCAAGTATAGCTACACTGAACTAAGGCAAATAAGGCATCATAAAAGAAAATAAGGAATAATATGTCAAGGAAACAAAGCAACCAAAACACAGGTGATGGAATAGAAAAATATCAACAAAAATCACTACCGAGGTACCGTCTCGTAGTCTCATATTACAAAATAATTCACAATCTTTTCTTATATCACCGCGGGAGCCTTGTATTTAGTTTTGAAAATCATTTTTTCCGAAATAGCTTCCCGCGTTTTAGCCCACCTTATCAAATCGTGTGGATTTAAGTAGTTTCCCTACTAGTAACACGCGTATCAAGCCCACCTTATCTCACCGCATATATTTTAACCCCAAATTCTTATACCACCGCATGCGTATCAACATCACAATGTATCACAACTCGTACATCATGTGTCCCATATCACAACTTGTCAAGGACGTCAACAATAATGGTGTTTCCACAATAAATAGCCCATGGCTCGACCATAATATGCACAAGAGTCTCAATAATAACAACCGAAAAGCGAATAACTCAACAAGAATGGCATTTCACAACTTTACAACTTTACCACAATGTGAATCATGACTTTTATAACTCAATACGAATTTCAACAATAAGATAATCCAAGAAATAACAACTTCGAGTAAGGAATTCAACGGTTAAATAATAAATAAGGAATGGAAAAAACAATAATTTCAACTAGACATATAAAGGAAATTTAACAAGTAAGAGGTAAGACAAGTAAAGCATGTGAAGATAGACTAATGACAATGAATATGACATATAATGGTAACTCAATTGAAGGCACGAAAAGAATCTACATATCTAGAACCGGTCAATTAATACATTTAGCCCGTGTACACACTCGTCACCTTGCGTATACGGCTTCTACATATCGCAATTAACACAAAATAACACTAATCCTATGAGGTAATTTTTCCATACAAAGTTAGGCAAGACACTTACCTCAAAACACGCTAACTCAATCTACTAGTAAGCCTTTCTCTTGATTATCCAACTCCGAATGGGTCGATCTAGCCAAAGAAACTTCATACCATAAATATAAACTATAGGAAGCTATTCCGAACAATAGAGTTAAAATCTTTAAAAGAGAAAAAAAAGTCAACTAAAAAATTCAACTCCGGGCTCACATCTTGGAACCCGATCAAATTATAAAATCCGAACACCCATTCGATAATGAGTCCAACCATACAAGAATTACTCAAATCCGACTTCAAATCGCCTTTCAAATCTCCAAAATTTAGTCTAAGAAGTTTCACAAACTTTTCCCAAATTTTCAACTCAAATCACTAATTAAATGATGAAAATAAAAATGGATTCATGTAATTAGAATCACTTACCCCGACGATTTTCTTGAAAAATCCTAAAAAAATCGTCACCAACCGAGCTCTCTAGGTGCAAAAATAAAAAATGAGACGAAAACCTCGATCTAAGCCTTTTCTGCCCAGTTATGTGCGCACATGTGGGCTTACTGTCGCACCTGCGACGCCGTACTTGTGAAAAATCCATTGCAGGTGCGGTTCCAACTAATGCCCTAAGTTTCCGCTTATGCGGACCAAAATCGCGCACCTGTGGAAGGGCCTTCGCTTCTGTGACCCCAGGCCTTCCTGACCACATCCGCATCTGCGACCAATTTCCTCGCACCTGCAAGCTCGTAGATGCGGAAAGAACTTCGCATCTGCGATCACTATCTGGCCCCAAGCGCCTCGCTTCTGCGATCCATATCATGCACCTGCAGCCAAACCCTCCGCAGGTGTGATGACAACATAACAACAACATGTTCAGCAAATCAACCAAAGTCCAAAATGATCCGATTCCATCCCGACTTACACCTGGGGCCCTTAGGGCCCCGGTCGAATATACCAACAAGTTCCAAAATATCTAATAGACCTACCCATGGTCAAAAATCACATCAAACAACATCGATTCTACGAATCGCAACCTAATTCAAACCTATTGAAACTATGAACATCCAACTTCCAAAACTAATACCGAATCATATCAAAATAATTCCGATTAACCTCAAATTTTGCACAGGAGTCATAAATGTCATGACGGACCTATTTCAACTATCGAAATTGGAATCCAACCCTGTATCAATAAAATAAACTCTCGGTCAAACTTCTCAACTTTCCAAGCCTTTAACTTCCTAACTTTCGCCAAATCAAGCCGAAATGACCTATGAGCATCCAAATCAACATCCAGTCATACTCCTAAGATCAAAATCACCATACAGAGCTATTGGAACAATCAAAACTCTATTCTGGAGTTGTATATACAAAAGTCAAACTAGCCTCTAACTTAGGGACTATGTGTCCTATTACACTCTGAAACTCACCCAAACCAAAACCAAACATCCCTGGCAAGTCACATAATCATAATACAACATAGAGAATATAATAAATAGGGGAACGAGGCTAAAATACTAAAAATGACCGGCCGGGTCGTTATAGAATTTAAAATTATGCCTTGTCAATTATTACACCATTTTTTTAATCCCTCTAGGCTCTAACGTACTTCCTCTGTCCATTTTACTTGGAGCATACATGTCACGACCCCAAACTACCCCGGTCGTAATGGCGCCTATCACAGTACTAGGCCAGTCGATTCAACATTAATAGCATAAAGGTCTTTTGTAAATTCATTATTCTAATCAAATATGATCACAAATCTTTCTTTCTAATATATCAAAATAAGCGGAAAACAAATACGCAAATACATCAACACTGCTCGATCCTATTGTCACTAGTCATGAGCCACTAAAATACAGTCCAATATTGTCTACTAAATACAAGATAAGACTAAAATATATAATACTAAGGATAGGAAGGAAAAAGGCAGGACTGCGAACGCCGTGCATCTACCTTGCTATCTCCGAAAAGTAATCTGAAGGCAAAGATCAGCTCTCACTCGGATGCCCTGACACCTGGATCTGCACACAAGGTGCAGGGAGTAACGTGAGTACGCCAACTTAGTAAGTAACAATTATAAATAAAGGCTGAGTGCAGTGACAAGCATTTAAATTATATACATAGTTTAACATAGAATCTCAATGGAAATAACAAAGTCGAATCAGTAATTCAATTTTCGAACATCTCGAAAAAAACTCCAGTTTCTATGAAAGTTATTTAAAATATTTGTTCAACATTTTTCGTTAGAGGCTCAGTATAAAAGAAGAGTGTAAACAGTAATTTCATAAAACAAGCCCCTCGGGCAAAGTATCACTCATATATATATATAGCCCCTCGGGCAAGCCTCTTAGTCACTCGTGACTCAATTCTCATCAAACAACACTCACACTCAGCACTCCCGCTCAGTAGATATCTCATAATAACCACTGCGGCGTGCAGCTTGGTCCATAGATATATAGTCGACTGTGCTCACTGGGGGTGTGCAGACTCCGAAGGGGCTCCTACAGCCCAAGCGATACATCGCTGCGGCGTGCAGCCCGATCCAATACATATCGTTGCAGTGTGCAGCTCGATCCATATATATATATATATATATATATATATATATATATATATATATATATATATATATATATATATATTGTTGCGTTGTGCAGCCTGATCCATAAGTATATAATCCTCACCATCTGGCCCTCGGCTTATCTCAGTCAATAACCTCACAGCCACTCGGGTATTTCGGTGAAAAATCAGGGAACTCAGCCTAAACAGTTTTCATATATTTGAAAGTAGAGTAATGAAACTGAATAAAACAATTAATAGGTAAAAATCATGACTGAGGATATGCTTTCGAATCAAAATAGTGTGATGATAGTAGTAAAATACCCTTGAGGGTCCAAACAGTATGACACAAGGCCCCAAACATGGCATTCATCCCAAGTTAACAGAATTATTTCTAAGCACATAGATTTTATATAGAGTTTATCCAAAAGATGCAACTCTACAATTGCCACGGGAGGGACCAAGTCTGAATCCTACCGGTGCGCGCCCACACGCCCGTCACCTAGCATGTGTGTCACCTCATTTATCAAAATAGTACGAAATTTCAGGGTTTCATACCCTCAGGTCTAGATTTACAATCGTTACTTACCTCGAACCGGACAAAAATCTACTCCGCAATGCCCTTGCCTCTCGACTTGGCCTCAAATCATCCCGAATCTATCGAAACACAGAATCATATCATCAATACATGCCAAAGGGACAAAACCCATGCAAAAATTATCAAATTAAACTCAAAATCTCGAATTTACTCAAACCCGGCCCCCGGGGCCCACTTCTCGGAATTCGATAAAAATCACATCACTAGAATCTTTATCCTTCCACGAGTCTATACATACCAATATCATCAAAATCGGACCTCAAGTGGCCTTTCAAATCCCCAATTTAAACTCTCAAATTTCGAGCCCTAATTCCCCAATTTTCACCCTTAAATTCCATAAATTTCATGCTTAATCAACTAAGAATCATCATAGGATCGAGTTTTAGGTTCAAAAACATTACCTCAATTAGTTTCCCCTTGAATCCCTCTTCAAAACCCTCCGAAAGCTCCAAAAATCGAGTTGAAATTGTGAAGAACACCCAAAATTTGCGAAGGGTTCCTATTTATACTTTCTACCCAGGCATCTCGCACTTGGGACTCCCTTTCTCGCTTCTGCGGACCTCTCCTGCGGTCAAACCAACCGCACCTGCGGTTTTCAGTTGAAGTCCCCAGGTCAGCATCTGTGCCAATGCATCGCACCTGCGATCCCGCAAATGCGCTCAACATACCGCACCGGTGGTTCTTCTTCTGATGGCCAACTTTCGCATCCGCGGTCTCCTCCACGCACCTGCGACCTCACACCTGTGGTCCCCATTCCGCAGGTGCGAAAATGATAGAAGCAGCAAAATCTGCTGCATCAACTTAGTTCGAATCCTTCCATCAACCACCCAAATCCATCCCGAGGCCCTCGGGACCTCAACCAAACATACCAACAAGTCGCATATCATCATTCAAACTTATGCCAACCCTCGGAACACTCAAAACAATATCGAAACACCAAATCACCCTCGGATTCAAGCCTAAGGATTTCAAAACTTTTGAATTCCACAAATGATGTAAAAACCTATCAAACCTCATCCGAAGGACCTGAATTTTGCACACACATCATGAATGACACAATGGACCTACTCCAATTTTCGGAATTCCATTCCGACCCCGATATCAAGATTTACACTGCCGACCAAAAAACGCCAAATTTCCAATTTCACCAATTCAAGCCTAAATCTACCACGGACCTCCAAATTCCCTTCCGAACACGCTCCTAAGTCCAAAATCCTCTAACAAAGCTATCCGAACCTTCAGAATTCACATCCGAGAACTTATACCATAAGTCAACACTCGGTTGACTCTTCCAACTTAACCTTCTAAATAAGAGACTAAGGGGTCGTTTGGTTGGAATAGGATTTATACCGGTATAAGTTATACCGGTATAAGTTATATTGGTATAAGTTATGCTGGGATTGTTGTTTATTTATTGTTTGGTATGTTGTGATAAGAATGACAATTGCATAGTTTCTAAGAAGAAGTATAAGTTATACCGGTGCTAATTACCCCACCTTCTATAAGGTATAGATTATCCCAGTGTTAAAATTAACACCGGAATAACTTATACCTGGTTTGCTAACCAAACAGAGTATTAAGGTGGTATTAAATTTTTATACCACCCTTATACCTTCTTATACCTCATACAAAACGACCCCTAAGTGTCTTATGTCACTCCATGACCATTCCGAACACATAACAACCAACATAATATGATGAAATATAGCAGAACAACACATAAAGAAGCAAAAACGGGGAGAACGGGACTACAACTCATGAAACGACCGGCCGGGTCGTTACATCCTCCCCCTCTTAAACAAATATTCATCCTCGAACGAGTCAAAAAACATACTTGGAACCTCAAATAGGCGAGAATATTTGCTCCGCATCTCACGCTCGGTCTCCCAGGTGGCCTCCTCCACGGGCCGACCTCTCCACTGCACTTTTATTGAAGTTATATCATTTGATCTCAACTTTCGAACATGCCGCTCCAAAATAGCTGTTGGCTCCACATCATAGGTCAAATCACCGTCTAATTGAACCCTGCTGAAATCCAAAACACAAGACGGATCGCCAATATACTTCCGAAGCATAGAAACATGAAATACCGGATGCACACTCGACAGGCTAGGCAGCAGATCCATCTCATAAGCCACCACCCCAATCCTCTGAAGCACCTCAAAAGGCCTAATGAATTGAGGACTCAATTTACCCCTTTTCCCAAATCTCATAACACCCTTCATGGGTGAAACCTTCAGTAGAACCTTCTCCACAACCATGAAAGACACATCACGAACCTTCCTATCACCATAACTCTTTTTTCTTGACTGCGTTGTACGAAGCCACTCTTGAATCACTTTTACCTTATCTAAAACATCCTGAACCAAGTCTATACCCAAAAGTCTAGCCTCACCCGGCTCAAACCAACCTACTGGAGATCTACACCGCCTCCCATATAAAGCCTCATATGGAGCCATCTGAATACTCGACTGATAACTGTTGTTATATGCAAACTCCGTGAGCGGTAGAAACTGATCCCATGAACCCCCAAAGTCAATGACACAAGAACGCAACATGCCCTCCAATATCTGAATAGTGCGCTCGGACTGCCCGTCCATTTGAGGGTGAAAAGTTATGCTAATCTCAACCTGAGTACCTAACTCTCGCTGCACAGACCTCCAAAACTGCGACGTAAACTGAGTACCTCTGTCTAAAATGATAGAAACTAGGACACCATGCATGCGAATGATATCTCAGATATAAATCTCTGCTAACCGCTCTAAAAAATAGCTAGTACACACAGGAATGAAGTGCGCAGACTTGGTCAGTCGATCCACAATCACTCAAATAGCATCGAGCTTCCTCAAAGTCCATGAGAGCCCAACTACGAAATCTATGGTGATCTGCTTCCACTTCCACTTTGGAATATCCATCTGCTGAAGTAAGCCACCCGGTATCTGAAGCTCATATTTCACCAGCTGACAATTGAGACACCGAGCTACAAATCCCACTATATCTTTCTTCATTCTTCTCCACCAGTAGTGTTGTCTCAAATCCTGATACATCTTCGCAGCACCCGGATGGATGGAATACCGTAAGCTATGGGCCTCATCCAGAATCAACTCCCGAAGCCCATCCATATTGGGCACACATATCCGACCCTACATCCTTAATACCCCATCATCACCAATAGTTACATCTCTGGCATCGTTGTGCTGAACTCTGTCCTTGAGGATAAACAAATGAGGATCATCATACTGGCGCTCTCTAATGCGATCAAACAAGGAAGACCGAGAAACTACACAAGATAAGACCCGATTGAGCTCTGAAATATCCAACCTCACAAATCGATTGGCCAAGGCCTGAACATCAACTACAAGAGGTCTCTCCCTAACAGGAATATATGCCAAACTACCCATACTCACCGCCTTCCTGCTCAAGGCATCGACCACTATATTAGCCTTCCCCGGATGATACACGATAGTGATATCATAATCCTTTAGCATCTCCAACCATCTCCGCTGCCTCAAATTGAGATCATTAAGCTCGAACAAGTGCTGAAGGCTACGATGATCAGTAAACACCTCACAAGACACATCATAAAGATAATGCCTCCAAATCTTCAACGCGTGGACAATGGCAAGCAATTCCAAATCATGAACAGGATAGTTCTTCTCATAGGGCTGCAACTGATGAGATGCATATGCAATCACTCTACCCTCCTGCATCAACACACAACCAATACCAACTCGAGAAGCATCACAATATACTGTATATGAACCTGAAGCTGATGGCAAAACTAACACTGGAGCTATGGTCAAGGCAGTCTTGAGCTTATGATAGCTCACCTTACACTCGTCCGACCACATGAAAGGGGCAACCTTTTGTGTCAATTTGGTCAAGAGTGATACTATAGATGAAAATCCATGGACGAACCGACGGTAATAACCCGCCAAACAAAGAAAGTTGCGAATCTCTGTGGTTGAGGATAGTCTGGGCCAACTCTGAACTGCCTCTATCTTCTTCGGATCAACCTGAATACCCTCACCGGACACTATGTGCCCCAAGAAAGTCACTGAACTAATCCAGAACTTACACTTGGAGAACTTTTCATAAAGCTTCTCATCCCTCAATCGCTGTAGTACAACTCTCAAATGCTCAGCGTGCTCTTCTTGACTACGCGAGTACACCAGAATATCATCAATGAAAACAATCACAAACGAGTCGAGATAAGGCCGAAACATGCAATTCATAAAATGTATGAACGCTGTTGGGGCATTGGTCAGCCCAAAAGACATCACAAGAAACTCATAATGACCATATTGGGTCTTGAAAGACGTCTTATGAATATCCGAGTCCTTGATCTTCAACTGGTGATACCCTGACCAAATATCAATCTTGGAGAACACTCTCACTCCCTAAAGCTAGTCAAATAAATCATCAATACAAGGCAAATGATACTTGTTCTTGATTGTAACTTTGTTCAACTGCCTATAATCAATGCACATTCTCATTGTGCCATCCTTCTTCTTCACAAATAGAACAGGTGCAACCCAAGGCGACACACTAGGCCGAATAAACCCCTTATCAAGGAGTTCCTAAAGCTGCTCTTTCAACTCTGCCGGTGCCATACGATACGGTAGAATAGAGATGGGCTGAGTTCCTGGCACTAAATCAATACCGAAGTCAATATCCCTGTCTAGTGGCATGCCCGACAGGTCGGCAGGAAAGACATCCGAAAAGTCTCTCACTACTCGAACAGAATCGATACTAGGAGTCTCTGCACTAACATCCCTCACAAAAGCCAAATAAGAAAGACAACCCTTCCTAACCATCCGCTGGGCTTTCAGAAATGAAATCACCCTACTGGGAACAAAATCAGTCGAACCTCACCACTCAATTCGTGGCACACCCGCATAGCCAACGTCACTATCTTAGCATGACAGTCTAATGTCTCACGACACGGATACAACCAATCCATGCCTAATATCACATCAAAGTCCACCATACAAAGCAACAAAAGGTCCATTCGGGTCTCTAGATACCCAATAGTCACCACATACGACCGATATATGCGGTCCAAAATAATAGTATCACCCACCGGAGTAGATACCCGAATAGAGGAAACAAGAGACTCACGGGGCGTATCCAAATAATGAGAAAAATATGATGACATATATGAAAAAGTGGAACCAGGATCAAATAACACAGAGGCATCTCTATGGCAAACTGAGATAATACCTGTAATTACGGCATCTAAAGCAATAACATCTGGTCTGGTTGGGAGTGCATAGAAACAGGATTGACCACCACCTGATTAACCTCCCCCTCTGGGGTGACCCCTAGTTGACTGATTCCCACCCCTAGCTGCCTGGGCGGATGGTGAAGTAATTGGAGTTGAAGTCGAGGGCTAACTCCTCTGCTAAGATGGACCCCCAAGAAGACAAGGACACTATCTCCTCATATGCCCAAACTCTCCACACTTATAATAATGCCCCTGGTGTGGGGGGCTGAGACTGAAGGGAACCCCTAGTACTGGGATGACTAGTAGAAGAACCTGGTACGGAAGAGCCCTGAACTGATGGAGAACGAGACGAACTCTGGGCTGGAAGGGCACTAAGTGATGAATGGCCCTGATGAGAACTGTGAGAACCATGGCCCGATGATGCCTCACGATGAACTAGGCGAGCTGACTGAGCATGTTTGAATGGACAGACTCTGTAGTGCTGAAACTAGCCTCTCGAAGGAGCACCACCAAAACTACCAGATCCTCGAGACCTCTTGGCCCCCCTCTCATCTTGCTCCTGGCGACGAACTGACTCAATCTCTTGGGCAATATCAACAACCTGCTCAAAAGTAGAACCTAACACTCTCTCTATGGTCATGAGAATCCGAAGTTGATATGTGAGGCCATCCACGAACCTCCTGATCCTCTCTCTATCCATAGGAACCAACCAAACAGCATGACAAGCTAGCTCTAAAAATCTCATCTCATACTGCATCACAGTCATATCATCCTGCCGCAACTGCTCGAACTGCCTGCGCAGTTCCTCTCTATGAGACCGTGGCACATACTTCTCCAAAAAGAGAGTGGAGAAGTGCCGCTAGGTAAGGGGCGCTACATTAGTAGGCCTATGCCTCTCATAAGCCTCCCGTCAAGTAAAGGTAGCTCCTGAAAACTGGAAAGTATTGAACGAGACCCTGCTGGTCTCTAAAATACCTGTGGTCTAAAGCATCCTTTGACACTTGTCCAAGAACCCCTGTGCATCCTCGCCCTCTGCACCACTGAAAGTTGGAGGCTGAAGTCTACCAAGCCTTTCCAATCGACGCCGCTCGTCGTAAGGCATAACTGGTACCATATAATCCCGAGCAGGTGCAACTAGCTGGGCTGGAGGTTCCCCCAGTGTTTAAAGTCCCTGCATAACCTGCTCAGGTGTGCGAGCGGTGGAAGTATGGGTGCCTCCCCCAGCCTGAGAAGTAACTGCGGCCGTAGTAACTGAGACCGCCTGAGCCAGGCCAGTGCACACTGATAGAATCTGGGCTAGGGCCTCCTAAAGGTCTGGAATAACAATCGGCACAGCCGATGCCTGAGCTGGTCCTGCTGGAGCATC
The DNA here is from genome assembly GCF_000393655.2 of Nicotiana sylvestris. Lineage (NCBI taxonomy): Eukaryota > Viridiplantae > Streptophyta > Magnoliopsida > Solanales > Solanaceae > Nicotiana > Nicotiana sylvestris. The sequence goes on from NC_091068.1 coordinate 30,549,707, forward strand.
CACATCTAGGACCTGACTATGAACTAGGGCGGCTGGTGGATCTGCAGGTGCTTCCCTAGCTGTTGTGTGGGCTACACCCCTGCCCCTACCATGGCCTCAATTGCAACCTCGGCCTCTGATGACCCCAACTGGTGGTACTACTAGCCGTTTGTCCTGATTGTTAGCACGTGTCCTCACCATCTGTGAGAGAATAGAATATCTGAAATTTAGTTAACAGAATCAACAGATTCGCACGACATGAATTCAAGAATATGAAGTTTTTCCTAAAGGTTCTGCAGCCTCTCAAAGATAAGTACAGGCGTCTCCATACTGATCCACAAGACTCTACTAAACCGACTCATGACTGGTGAGACCTATGTAACCTATGCTCGGATAACAACTTGTCACGACCCCAAACCACCCCGGTCATGATGGCGCCTATCACAGTACTAGGCCAGTCGATAACACTAATAATATAAAGGTCTTTTGTAAAGTCATTATTCTAATCAAATATGATCACAAATCTTTCTTTTTAATATATCAAAGTAAGCGAAAAACAAATACGGAAATACATCAACACTACCCGATCCTTGGGTCACTAGTCATGAGCCACTAAAATACAGTCCAATATTGTCTACTCAATACAAGATAAGACTGAAATATATAATAGTAAGGATAGGAATGAGAGAGGCAGGACTGCGGACGTTGTGCAACTACCTTGCTATCTCCAAAAAATACTCTGAAGGCAAAGATCAGCTCTTACTCGGAATGCCCTGGCACCAGGATTTGCACACAAGGTGCAGGGAGTAATGTGAGTACGCCAACTAAGTAAGTAGCAATAAATAAAGGCTAAGTGCATTGACGAGCATTTAAATTATATACATAGTCTAACATAAAATTTCAATGGAAATAACAAAGTCGAATCAGTAATTCAATTTTCGAACATCTCGAAAAAACTCTAGTTTCTATGAAAGTTATTTGTAATATTTGTTCAACATATTTCATTAGAGGCTCAGTATAAAAGAAGAGTGAAAATAGTAATTTCATAAAACAAGCCCCTCGGGCAAAGTATCACTCATATATAGATAGCCCCTCGGGCAAACCTCTCAGTCACTCGTGACTCAACTCTCATCAATCAACACTCACACTCTGTACTCCCGCTCAATAGATATCTCATAATAACTGCAGTGGCGTGCAGCCCGATCCATAGATATATAGTCGACTATGCTCACTAGGGGTGTGCAGACTCCGGAGGGGCTCCTACAGCCCAAGCTCTATATCATTGCGGCGTGCAGCCCGATCCAATACATATCGCTACGGCGTGCAACCCGATCTATATATATAATCCTCACCATCTGGCCCTCGGCCTCTCTCAGTCAACAACCTCACAGCCACTCGTGCATTTTAGAGAAAAATCAGGGAACTCCGCCCAAACAGTTTTCATATATTTGAAAGTTGAGTAATGAAATTGAATCAAATAATTAATAGGTAAAAAGCATTATTGAGGATATGCTTTAGAATCAAAACAGTGTGAGGATAGTAGTAAAATACCCTTGAGGGTCCAAACAGTATGACACAAGGCCCCAAACATGGCATTCATCCCAAGTTAACAGAATTATTTCTAAGCACATAGATTTTATATAGAGTTTATCCCAAATATGCAACTCTACAGTTGCCACGGGATGGACAAAGTCTCAATCCCTACTGGTGCGTGCCCATACGTCTGTCACCTAGCATGTGTGTCACCTCATTTATCAAAATAGCACGAAATTTCGGGGTTTCATACCCTCTGGTCTAGATTTACAATCGTTACTTACCTCGAACCGGACAAAAATCTACTCCGCAATGTCCTTGCCTCTCGACTCGGCCTCAAATCATCCCGAATCTATCAAAAATCAGAATTATATCATCAATACATTCCAAAGGGACAAAGCCCACACGAAAATTATCGAATTAAACTCAAAATCTAGAATTTCCTCAAACCCGGCCCCCCGGGGCCATGTCTCGGGATTTGATAAAAATTACATCACTAGAATCCTTATCTTCCCACGAGTTTATACATACCAAGATCATCAAAATTGGACCTCAAGTGGCCCTTTAAATCCCCAATTTAAACTATCCAATTTCAAGCCCTAATTCCCCAATTTTCACCCTTAAATTCAACAAATTTCATGCTTAATCAACTAAGAATCATCATAGGATCGAGTTTTAGGTTCAAAAACATTACCTCAACGAGTTCCCCCTTGAATCCCTCTTCAAAACCCTCCAAAAGCTCCAAAAACCGAGTTGAAATTGTGAAGAACACCCGAAATTTGCGAAGGGTTCCTATTTATACTTTCTGCCCAGGCATCTTACACCTGCGACTCCCTTTCTTGCTTCTGCGGTCAAACAAACCTTACCTGTAGTTTTCACTTGAACTCCTTAGGTCCGCATCTATGCCAATGCACCGCACTTACGGTCCCGCAGATGCGCTCAACATACCGCACCTGCGGTTCTTCTTCTGATGGCTAACTTTCGCATCTGCATTCTCCTCCACGCACCTGCGATCCCCAATCCGCAGGTGCGGAAATGACAGAAGCAGCAAAATCTGCTGCATCAACTTAATTTGAGTCCTTCCGTGAACCACCCAAATCCATCCCGAGACCCTCGGGACCTCAACCAAACATACCAACAATGACATGTCAACATTAAAACTTATATCAACCCTCGAAACACTCAAAATAACATCGAAACACCAAATCACCCTCAGATTCAGGTCTAAGGATTTCAAAATTTCTAAATTCCGCAAATGATGTAAAAACCTATCAAACCTCATCCTAATGACCTGAAATTTTGCACACACGTCACGAATGACACAACGGACCTACTCCAATTTTTGGAATTCCATTCCGACCCTGATATCAACATTTCCACAACCGACCGAAAAACGTCAAATTTCCAATTTCGCCAATTCAAGCCTAAATCTACCACGGACCTCCAAATTCCCTTCTAAATATGCTCCTAAGTCCAAAATACCCTAACAAAGTTATCCGTACCTTCAGAATCACATCTGAGAACTTCTACTCATAAGTCAATACCCGTTCGACTCTTCCAACTTAAGCTTCTAAATAAGAGACTAAGTATCTCATTTCACTCCATGACCATTCCGAACACAGAACAACCAGCATAATATGATGAAATATAGCAGAACAACATATAAAGAAGCAAAAACGGGGAGAACGGGACTGCAACTCATGAAACGACCGGCCAGATCGTTAAAATACAGTATACAACTTATTTAAAATTTATCTATGATTTTCGTACATTATTCTTACTCAGTTACATATAACTACAACATGATACAACTTAAATATAATTTTCATATAAATTTTATTCAATATATATTTTGTATGTATTTTGTATATGATTTGTACATATTTTTGTATGTGGTGTGTTCTTCTTCTTCTCTGAAATTCCAATCAAAACTTCCTGTCTTAATACAATTTTGATACATATCAACAACTTTATGTAAAAAGATAATATTTATAACTTTAATACAACTTTCATACGATAATACATACAGTGCACAACTAATTTTTAACTTTCATACAATATTAAAAAATGTAACTACAAATAAAAAACAACAAATACATTTTTCATACAAATTTTATACAACATTAATACAATTTTTATATGTATATTGTATATTTATATGATATGTGTTCTTCTTCTTCGAATGTCACGACCCTAAAACCCGATCATGATGCGCCTATCGTGAAATTAGGCCAGCCGATACAATTCCCGAATTAACCATTTTTCAATAAAAGTCATTTAATTAATCAAATATCCACTACTACAAAAAAGGTCTTTGGCGGCAATTATTTAGCGGCAATTAGGTAATTGCTACTAATGAATTATTTAAGCTAAAATATTAGCAGCACATGACCATTAGCCAGTAAAAGATATATTTTTACCAATAATAAAAAATAATTGACACTAAAAATCTCTAATTAAATTATATTTTTTATTATTTTAACTTTTCCTCCGTACAATCTTTCCCTCCAATTTTTTGGAATAATAAATTACATTCCATCCAATTAGAAAACCCTACAATTTAAAAAACCATAGGAAAAACCAAACCCTATAATTAGAATGATACAGAAAAACGATGCCTATAATTAGAACGATACAGAAGAACGACGGAAAACCTGCGCGTTAACAGCATCGCTGCAAAATCCTCCGCCCTGCCACGGTCTCCGGCCATCCCAGGTCATTCTCGATCGAGTTTTATATAATTTTGGGTTGATGCTGCTCGATTATTATTAGTTTTCTCTGTCAATCTTCTCCCTCTCATTCGTCTTCAATTTACGTTTCGTGTAGGTTTCAAGAATTATTGCAGAAAGCCTTCGTCTCCTTCAATTTCTGCTCTTAATCGGCAAAAGTTTTTGCTTACCAGGTTCCAATTTTGATTTTAAATTTTTGATATCCAACTACGGTCTTTTGGGATTAGTGAAAGTATAGCTTTTTCTGTGTTTACTAAGTCGTTTGTGATATTTAGTTGTTGTTAGATTGACAGTCGATTGATTGAATTTATTCCTCCTCTATTACTCTCTTGTTTTTGAATTGATTCCTCTGTTTTCAAGGCTATTGTTATTTATGTGATTTTTCAGAAATTTTCTAAGTGTCAGTTGATGCATATTGATGTTTTAGCTAGGTAGTGAATTTATGTGTGATATGATTGCATCATATAGATGCTTCAATCTCCTTTTTATGTAAATCCAAGATATTTTGAGCACTTACGTCCCTTTATATCAGAAAAGCTAACTGAAAGCTTTTCTGCCTTCGGTTGACCTGGCAAAGATATTAGTCTATCAGCTTCTTCTTCTCCCTTGTAATTGGTAGCGTTCACAGTACGTACTGTTGATACAAAATCAAAAGAACACCACCATTTCAACTAAAGATAATTTTCCTTTGGCCATATTGTAGTGCTTGGCCCTTAAGGAAACACAGAAAGAAGAAGAATAAAAAGCAACAACTGTAGAAAAGGTAAAATTAAGGGCTGATGGGCAGTGAGATAATGGAAAGTCGAGTGCTATTACTACAACAAGTATGCATCCCCTTGATGATATACACGCGCACGTCATTTTGTTATCTGAGTTTAATTTCTGTACACTTGACAATCTAACATTAAAGATAAGTATATATCAATTGAAATTACTTAAATTGGGACTAGTGTCACGACCCAATTTAGGATCATGACCGGCGCTTAGGAGCAAGTGCCCCCAAGTAAGTCTCATCGGTATTTTACAGAAAATCAGGCAGAGTTTCCCTTGTTTTTGGACTATCCCAAAAAATTTCCCTGTCTCAAATCAACAACGAAACATACTAATACCATACCAAATAATTGACAACTTGTCAGTTAACCAAAACAAGTCTCCACCATAACTAAACCATCAACTAACCACTAGAAATACGAATTTATCTCCAACTTTGATAAATGAGAACGATAGTCAACATACGACTATAATAACAAAATAATATTCATGAAACTAAAATAATGACTATGGAGCGACTCTAAGAGTTCAAAGAAAAGGTCATAACAATAAATAAAATCTCTGCTCACGCGAACAAGTGCGAGGCTCACCAAGAACTATCAACCTGTGCGCTTTAATTAACAAAATCCTCGCCCGCGTCAACTGCTGTCTCTGTAAAAAAAATTAGCGGGGAATGAATCGCTAGCTCAGTGAGTAATAATACTTAACCATAATCATTTTTATTGGGGACAAGTCAAAAAATATGCTAGTATCTCAAACATATAACATCAAAATGCCCTTTCAGAAACAATAAATAATTTTCAGTTTCATCATGCTTTTCTTGTGGTATAATACAATTAACAGTTCAGTAATAAGCTTGGTAACCACTGTATAATATCAATATTCACATTTGGGAGGTTTCAATGAACAGATCATGTAATCGATATAACTATGTACTTCTTCGCAAGAAGTCAAATATAATGGTAGTCCCTACTCGAGGGAAGTCAGTAACAGTATGTTAATTCTACCTTCCCACTAGCGAGGGCTATAACGGTAATCTGTAATTACAAGGTGCACCAAGTCTAACGAACCCGCCGTTAGCTACGGGATCCTTCAATGTCTACTCTCACTTATACTTGTCTCTGAAATCCGTATATATACTCGTAGAAAATATTTTAAAACAATACAGGGCATTTTGGTTCTTATCAAATCATATAATTTCATTTTGATAATAGTAAATTCAAGTAACAGTAAAACAGATCTAGTGACAACGAAAATATTTAAAACTACGGTAACCATCTCAAATAACTATTTCGGTATCATATCGAGTAAAAGACTTGTCCCACATGCAACTCAAAATAATCGGTAACATATTCATCTTAAAAATCATGTGTAAATCATGCAAGTTATGAAAACACAAATTGCTGTAAGATTACTACTCACCGAACTCGTACCGAAATACCAACTTCTTCACCTCAAGCAACTCGTACAAATTCTTACAATCAATCTAAAATTACATAATATCGATCTCATGTTAATTTCCTTATTTAGGCTAATTCATAGCTATTTTAGAATACCCAATCATCGGGGTTCATGTTTGTGGTCTTAATTTGTGAATTTATATTACCCACATATGAGTAATTACTAATTTATTAACTCTAACCTATTCATATAGTTTATTACTCCAAATTTCATAAAGTTCTATTAATTCTTTAGGAAGAAAATTCTCAATTATGTGAATGAACTAGTGTAATTTCTATTACTGTGTAGAATCTTCCAATCAAGAGAATCGAAATTAAAATCTACCAGAAAAAGAAGTTCAAGTAATACCCATAAGAGACAATTAGTGCTTAAGATTCCTCAATAGTTATAGCTATGGCTCCAACGCACTGCACCTACTTCTTCCTCCTTCTTTTCTCTTTTCCTTCTTTCTTCTCTGCTCGTTTCTTTTTTGTTTTTCGTTTCTGCTGAAGCCTTTGTTTCTTCCCCTTCCCTAACCCTTGTTTTGTTCCTTTTTTTTTCCTTTTAGTTTAGAGAATGAGCTTCGGCCCTTTTGTGCTTGCAACCCTTTTTCCCTTCATTTTTTTTGTTTGTTTTGTTTTATTTGTTAGTTCCCTTTTTTTTGGATTTAAATTATTTTCTAAATGTCCAATATGTCCTCACTTAAAATATTGGGGTATTACATCCTTCCCACCTTATGAAATTTGGTCCCCGAATTTAACTTAAGTACGTATCTGTAGACTGAAATAAATGGGGAAACTTCACTTGCATATCTTTTTCTACTTCCCAAGTAGCTTCTTTAACTGTATGATTTTCCCATATAACTTTAACGAACACAATATTTTTTGACCATAGCTTTCTTACTTGTCTATCAACAATTGTCATTGGCTCCTCCTCGTAAGATAACTTCTCATCAAGCGGTATAGTTGGTGCTTCAAGCACCTGAGATGAGTCTGATATACATTTTCTTAGCATTGAGACATAAAACACTGGATGAATAAGGGACAACTCGGGAGGAAGTGCCAAATAGTAAGCCACAACTCCCACTCGATCTAGTATATCATACGGTCCTATAAACCTGGGGCTTAGCTTGCCTCTTTTCCCAAACCGCATTACACCTTTCATAGGAGAGACTCATAGAAACACTTTGTCTCCAATTGTGAACACTAAATCTCTTTTCCTCCTATCAGCATAAGACTTTTGTCTACTTTGAGCTGTAACCAATCTTTGTCTGATCAACTGTACTTTGTCCATTGCTTCTTGAACTAAGTCGGGTCCCAATAAGTTAGTCTCACCAGCTTCAAATTATCCGATAGAAGAACGACATCTTCTACCATACAATGCTTCGTATGGTGCCATTTGAATACCGGACTGGAAGCTATTCTTGTAAGTAAATTCAGCTAACGGTAGATAAATGTCCCAACTACCTCTAAACTCAAGAATTCAAGCTCTCAACATATCCTCCAAGATCTGAATAGTACATTCAGACTGCATGTCTATCTGTGGATGAAATGCAGTACTAAGATCTACTCGTGTACCTAATGTTTCTTGAAAAGATTTCCAAAAGCGTGAAGTGAACTGTGATCCTCTATTAGAGATGATGGATACTGGAACTCCGTGAAGTCGGATAATTTCATTCATAAATATCAGTGCATACCTAACTCCACCATATGTAGTCTTCACCAGCAAAAAGTGTGTTGATTTCGTCAGTCGATCTACAATCACCATACCGAATCATAACCTCTAAGGGTTCGTGGTAGCCCGGTGACAAAATCCATAGTAGTTCTTTCCCATTTCCACTTTGGAATCTCAATTTGTTGTAGTAGTCCTGCGGGTCGCTGATGCTCAGCCTTGACCTGCTGACAAGTCAAACAACTAAAAACAAAGTTAGTAACATTTTTCTTCATACCTTCCCACCAATAAAATTGCTTCAGGTCATTGTACATTTTTGTGGATCCAGGATGTATAGTGTATTTAGTGTTGTGAGCTTCTTTAAGAATAGCATGTCTCAACCCATCTACGTCTGCTACACATAGCCTGTCACCTATTCGAAGAACACCATCACTTTCAACAATCATATCCTTGCTTTTACCAGCTAAGGCCTCATCTCTGCATTTGCATAATCGTTTATCCTCATATTGGGTGGCCTTAATGCGCTCAACTAATGAAGACTTAACCTAAGCACAAGCCAACAATGCCTTTGAATTTCCGACACTAAATCTGATACCTGTATCTTCTAGTCTCTGAATATCTTTGGCCAAAAGTCTCTTTGCAGGGGCTATATGTGCCAAACTCCCCATAGATTTTCTGCTCAATGCATCAGCCACCACATTAGCTTTTCCAGGATGATATAAAATAGAACAATCATAGTCTTTGAGTAGTTCCATCTATGGACGTTGCCGAAGATTCAGATCTCTCTGCTGAAAGATATACTTCAGACTTTTATGGTCAGTATAAATCTCACAAGTTTCACCGTATAGATAATGCCTCCAAATTTTTAGAGCAAATACCACTGCAACCATCTCCAAATCATGTGTAGGATAGTTTTGCTCGTGCTTTTTCAATTGTCTCGAAGCATAAGCTATAACACGACCATTTTGCATGAGAACACATCCTAATCCCACCCTCGAGGTGTCACAGAATACTATAAATCCTCCAGAACCAGATGGTAAGGCTAATATTGGTGCAGTTGTCAGACACGTTTTAAGTTTCTGAAAGCTTTGCTCGTATTCCTCCATCAACTTTGCATTTTTCTGTGTTAGCTTGGTCAGTAGCGCTGCTATTCTGAAGAAATCCTGCACAAAACGCCTGTAATAGCCTGCCAAGCCTAAAAAGTTGCGAATATCTGTAGGATAAGAAGGTCTGGGCCATTTCTGCACAGCTTCGGTCTTCTTAGGATCTACGATAATTCCTTCTTTGGATATAACATGACCCAAAAATGATACCGAGTCTAGCCAGAATTCACACTTCGAGAACTTAGCATAAAACCGATGTTCTCGCAATGTCTGCAACACAGTCCTGAGATGATTCTCATGTTCTCCTTGGCTACGAGAATATATCAGGATATCATCAATAAATACTATTACAAATCTATCCAGAAATGGCTTGAACACTCTATTCATTAAATCCATGAATGCAGCTGGAGCATTTGTCAGTCCGAAAGGCATCACAAGGAACTCATAATGCCTGTATCGAGTTCTAAAAGCAGTCTTAGAAATATCTTCATCTTTGATTCTAAGTTAATGATAACTAGAACGGAGGTCAATCTTTGAAAAGTGGGCAGCTCTTTGTAACTGATCAAATATGTCATCTATACGGGGCAAAGGATATTTATTGTGTATTGTTATCTTGTTCAACTGCCTATATTCAATGCACAATCTCAGGGATCCATCTTTCTTCTTTATGAATAGTACTGGTGCACCCCATGGTGATACACTAGGTCTAATTAAACCCTTATCTAACAAATCTTGTAACTGTAGTTTTAGCTCCCTTAACTGTGCTGGTGCCATTCGATATGGGGGTATCGATATGGGATGTGTGTTAGGTAGCAAATCAATATCAAAGTCTATTTCTCGTATTGGAGGAAATCCGGGTAAATCCTCAGGAAACACATCAGAAAATTCTCTCACTAATGGTACATTCTCTATACTAACTGTTTCCTTTCTTGTATCATTTACAATAGCAAAGAGACCCAAGCAACCTTTCTTTAGAAGTCGTTGAGCCTTCATAAAAGATACAATTTTGCAAGTCTCTAGAACTCCCTCTTAGAATAAAATTGGGTTCATTTGGTATCTCAAACTTAACTATCTTTGCATGATAATCGACTGTAGCATAGCAAAAAGATAACCAATCTATTCCCATCAGCATGTCAAAGTCAATCATATCAAGTACAATAAGGTCAGCTAGAGTATCTCTACCCTCAACCCGAATCTGACAAGCACGATACACGTATTCAGCTAACAAAGACTCTCTAACAAGTGTAGCAACTAGAAAAGGATCATTCAATAGCTCGGGCTATCTACCAAATCTCAAAGCAAAGTACGAGGACACATAGGAGTGAGTAGATCCCAGATCAATCAACGCAAGTTCATCAAATGAACAGACAGAAAGAATACGTGTAACCACTGCATTCGAGGCCTGAGCATCCTGTCTAGTAAATGCAAAAACTCTTGCGGCTATCAGTAAAACATGAATCAATAACAACATGATGCGGTGTGCAGCCCGATCCCATAATATCCTCACAACACAAGTCCTCGGCCTCACTTAGTCAGAAACCTCCCAATCCACTCGGGCTATCAGTAAAACATGGTGCTCAGTCCAAAATATCATTTTATACATCAAAACAGAGTAATAAAGTCTAAGTTATTAAATCAGTAAACATAGCATGACTGAGTATAGATCTTAAATAAAAACAGTGATAGGATAATAAGAAAAAACCCTAAGGGTCTAAACAGCTCTAGCACAAGGCCAAATATGGCATTCAGCCCAATTTATAGGAAATTCTTTCTAAAACACATAAGTATCATATAATTTAAAGTCAAATACGCAACTTTATAGTTGCTACGGGACAGACCAAGTCACAATCTCCAACAATGAATGCCCACACGTCCGTCACCTAGCATGTGCGTCACCTCAAAATAGTAAAGCAGTGTGAAATCCGGGATTTTATACCCTCAGGACAAGATTTACAATCATTACTTACCTAAAACAAGCCAATTCCAATACCGAGCAAGCCAAGCGATGCTCTGAAAATGCCATCTTGCGCATTCCGACCTCTGAACGGCTCGAAACTAACAAAAAACAACTCAAATACATTAAACAATGCTAAAGCAACCAATCCCAATTGAAAAAGGTCGAATCTTTAATCAAAAGCCCAAAATCGCCCAAAAAGCCAAACCCAGCCCCGCATCTCGGAACCCGACAAAACTCACAAAATCTGACAACCGATTCAATTATGAGTCCCGCTATACTAGTATCATCCAATTCCGACTCTAAATCGATGTTCAAAACTTAAAAATTCACTTTAAGAAACTTTAGGCAAAAACCCCAAATTTCACTTTGAAATCATCAATCAAATGCCAAAAAACGAAGATGTATTCAAGAAATATAACCAAAACCGAGTAGAGAATATTTTTCCCAATACATATGGTGAAAATCGCCTCTAAAGTCGCCCAAATCTGAGCTACCCAACTCAAAATATGACCAAATGAACAAACCCTTACTTCATATATTTTTCTGCCAGCTATTCTACCTCGATTCTTATGCCAAACAATCTCGAAACTTACTTTTGATACCTCTAATGGATTTCTTATGAAATTTTAGTCAATTTATGCTCTTGAATCACTTCATTTGACCTTATATTGAAGGATATATGATGGTTTCAATATTTAAAAATAGTGAAGATTTTTAAATACGAATTCAATGGCAATTTCGTAATTAATCTGAAAAATCTAGCAACCCAATTCTAAGTAAAATGACTATAAAATCCTCATACGATGTCCAAATTCGACAATTATTTTTGCTATGACTCCATAATTACGATACAGATCTAATGATTCAATAAAAACAGAAATCGGAGCTCATTTGCTTAGTGTAGGACCATTTACTCTTGAAAAACATCGTCGAAACATAAAGAACGAGCGCAACACAACCCAAACCTCTCCGAAACTCACCCGAGCCCCGTGGGACCCCATTCAAACATACCAACAAGTCTCATATCGTACCACAGACCTACTTGAGGCCTCAAAACACACATAACAACAGCGAAACGATGAATCACACCTCAATTTGAAATCAATGAACTTGAAACTTGAAACTTCTACAACCGATGCCGAAACCTATCGAATCATGTCAGATTGACCTCAAATTTTGCACACATGTCACATTTGACATTATGGACCTGCTCCAACTTTCGGAATCGAAATCCGACCCCGATATCAAAAAGTCCACTCCCAATCAAACTTTCCAAAATTCCAACTTTCGCTATTTCAAGCCAAATTCTACTACGGACCTCCAAATTACAATCCGGACGCGCTCCTAAGTCCAAAATCTCCTAACGGAGCTAACAGAACCATCAGAAATCCAATCCGAGGTCAAATTCTAAAAAGTCAAAACTTGGTCAAACCTTTCAAATTTAAAGCTTCTACCTGAGAATCATTCTTCCAAATCAATTCTGAATAACCTGAAAACCAAAACCGACAATTTACAAAAGTCATATACTTCCTATGGAGCTACTCATGCACTCAAACAACCAAGCAAAGTGCAATTGCTCAAAACGATCGGTCGGGTCGTTACATCCTCCCCCACTTAAAGATACGTTCGTCCTCGAACGTGCTCAGAGTTGTTCCAAAAGCCATCAACTCGCTGTATAATCTCACTATGCACATACCCGGGGGTGATCCCACATCACCCTATCCCATATAGGTATGATAACGCAACATGACTGAAATTTCTTAATCCAACCCAGTCCATAAGCCTTAAGGCCCAATTTCCAACATCCGAAATTTTTTATAAGATCAGAACCTCGCATCTACACACTATATAAGTCCAAACAAGCTATATCAAATCATATCCGTAACCTAAGATGTAATCACATGATATACCAGATAACATAAACACTCATGGCGATAACTTCTAATCACAGTAGCTTCTCAAAACAACCTAATACTGGCAATACACCTCTTAACAAAGAAAGCCTCATTCTAACACTTTCATATACTTCTAATGATGAAAGAAACATGCAGAAAATCATAACCGTTTGTCAGATCTACAAGTCATGGAGCTCCCTCTTCTCCGATAGGAACTATAGCAGATTTCTAAGTCGACTTCCGATATTACCCTTCCAACCATGCTGTAACCAATTCTGATAGTATTCATTCTAGGTCCAATGACCTCATCTCATCCAACACGACCACTCTGATGACATGACACATCAATACAAATTAAAGCCATAACCTGTGCAACTCGTGCACCCAATAGCAATATCCCAAATGTACCCAAATCATGAAAAAAATGACTCAAACGAGAGGACTATCCCGCAAGCTTAACAAGTACTGCCACAACAAAATACTGAAAATCCATTACACCCCGTAGGACCATAACACGAATCTAACACAAAGATTCATACCTCAACATAATTTTGCTGCAATGTGTGCCCCATCCAAGCACTAATCCATGGCATATACCTCAAGCCACCTTGCTCAAAATCAATAACCACACGCAAAGACATCAAGTACTCAAAGTGCATTACCATAACCACAGAGAAGAAAATGACATAACACCACACAAAAATCGAAAGAACATAACCAATACGCCATCTACCAAGCAATACCCAATACTCTTCCCGCTCAAATTCCGCTATAAGACCATAATAGAACCTCACCATATGTGCATTTAACCAACAAATCCTAACGCCTCACAACACGGAAAGGTAACTCATAGATCTCCCCAGATCACTAATAAGCTCAATAACAATTGAATCAACACATCCCTCAATAATACAACTCGTAGACAACCAAGCTGACTCGATGTAGAACACATATCCATATTGGCCTACCAATGAACCCCTTATCAAAGAGTTCCTAAAGCTGCTCCTTCAACTCCTTTAACTCCTCTAGTGCCATACGATATGGTGACCGGCACCAAATTAATACTAAAATCAACAACCATGTCCGGTGAAATGCCCGGCAATAGGAAACACATTCGGATTAAGCCGGAACTGAATCAATGGTAGGAATCTCTGTACTAAAAACCATCACCAGGCCAAATAAGAAAGAAAACTCTTCCCAGCCATCCACTGGACCTTCAAAGATGAAACCGCCCTACTGGGAACATATTTCGTCGAACCTCGCCACTCAATCCGTGGCATTTCCGGGATAGCCAACATCGTCGTCGTAGCGCAAAAGCCCAGAATAAAACAACAGGGAGACAACCGGTCCATACCCAATATCACACCAAAATCTAGCATACTAAGCAACAAGGATCCACTCGGGTCTCCAAACCTCCAATAGTTACCACACAAGACCGATACATGCGGTCCACAACCACGACCTAACCTGTTTATGAGAACTACCAGTCTCCAAATCCATACAGCACGCGAATCATCATATACGATCCCAACTCCACCGTCTGAATATACAACACACCTCTAATGCCCAATCATCCCATGAGAGGTACTCCTATAATTCTTTTATGCCACCAAGCAAACTCGAATATCAGCAGTTGATCCAACAAGAGAGTGTCGCAATACTAATGAAGTATCCTTAACTCAAACACATCGCCCTTTCTAACATATATACTCTCATCAAGCCATACCAGTTAGTAATATCATTTACCTAGTCATCAGAAACTACCCATGTTGTCTAAGAATTTATGACCTTCCTTTCAGAACTGAACTGTGACCTTACACATGCAAATCTCAACCCTGCACAACATACCGCACATACCATGCCATCTTATGACAAATATGAGAACTTCATAATCTATTCCGAGCCACAAACAACTACGTACTCCACTATCCAAGAACTTTCCATTTGATCCAATCTAGAAGAAAATTGCTATGCATCACATGCTTCTCACGCCAGTAAAAAATATGCATCTCTAACCATGGTAGAAACCACCAAGAACTCTCCAGAACCATTTGCACAAAACCACCCCATAAGGACTGAATCCTTCTAACTCAACCAAGCTACGCAGGTCACCAAAAACCCATGAGTATTGCCACAAAACACCTGTAGAAACTCATTACCTCATAAACATCCAAAGAACCAATCATACCCATTACCATGCCGATCCAACCTACAACCAAACTGTCCTATCTATCCGAGTTCCTTTTGAATTGCATTCACATTGATACTTCTCCTCGACATAATATCTCAATCCTTAACCCAGAATCACCACACAAGACTCAATCATGAAACTGCATCGCCCTAAGGCTCCTAAGCCTCTAAATACTCTCATAAATATCTCCAAAAGTACCATATTCAAAATACTTACCCTGAAAAGGCTTTCTGCAAACCTAAAGCAATGACATTTACCTTCCTGATACTGATATGTAGAATCCATGCCGATTTAAAAATGCCACAAGTCTTGACACCCTCCAATGTAAACCTCAGTTTCTAGCCAAATACACATCCTGAAGATCCCCATTTGTTATAGATAAATCTTGAATCCATTAGAACCATCCTCAGGAGTCATCCACGCTACTCAAGTTTCAATTAAACCGATCAAGCGCGCTGAACAACTTGTGCCCTATTAGCACTCCAACACCCTAGGAAGTAACCCCACCTTAATGCAACCAAATGAATTCCTGCTCCATGCACATTACGTCTTTCACCAATAACACTCAAGTCATTCTGTGATTCTCATACACCCATGAAGCCACAACTGATTCGCCAGCATACCTCAAACTGTAGCTAATACGACACTTAGCCACGCAATCAACTTATCAATAGCAGACTCCCCCACTTAGCTCAAAGTCATAGATCAAAACACACAAAAACTCAAAATGTCCATACTCTATTACTTCCATAATACCATAGTGAGATTTAACTAAATCCTTTATAAGCTCGTGCAACACAAACCATCTAGTATTTCAAATTATCTGCAAATCTCGCATTCACCCTCGTAACAGTCAAGACAACTCTCATACGCGATCCAAACTCAATCTGCAGCACATATAGTTCACTGGTAAAAGAGGACTCACTACAAAACAGCATAGGGATCACACGCCCTCATGACACCCCGTAGGAGATAACCCACCTACTTCATCTCAAACTAACATCTCTTTATACCCTTCTAACGTCATAAACATCCTGCAATCACTTAATCTTCCTGAGTCTAAACTCATATCACAACGTGAAATCTACTTCACTTCCCAACTAGGCAACATGAAAAGGTCCTTCAACACACCCATAACTCGGGGCTATGTATCAAATCATGATGGAAATCAAGCACCAAATAGTTCTTTTTACCCTCAAGCAGACCCTCCTCGTCACATCCAAATCATATCAACACGTCTCGCCGTCACATCATATTCATCACGTATCTATCCAGCCATCACCCCTACTAATAGGGACATTATCAGACATACAAATCTAAAAGCACGTGCTTACACAATCAACGCCTCAGAGCTGAAGCTATAGGCAAAACCTGGCCTCAAGTCTTCCAGACTAGCCCAACATCAACACACAGAGATCACATCTTGCCCCTCGATCAGGGAATCACAAGCCACCGATGCACATCTGATACTGAGCGCTCATGCGTGCATACAAATGCGTGGAAGGAATTCAAAGAGTTACATTTCAAGCTGAATCAAGGACGCACGATAAGAATTCAAGAATGTAAAGTTTTTCCTAAAGGTTCTGCAGCCTCTCAAGGATAAGTACAAACGCCTCCATACTGATCTGCTAGACTCTACTAAACCTGCTCATGACTTGTGAGACCTATGTAACCTAGGCTCTGATACTAACTTGTCATGACCCTAAAATCGACCCAGTCGTGATGGCGCCTATCGTGAAACTAGGCCAGTCGACACAATTCTCGAAACCATTTTTCAATAAAAGTCATTTAATTAATCAAATATCTCATAATGTAAGTCTAAATAAATAGTGCGGAATAAATACACAAGCCCGACATCGGGGTATCACAAGCCACGAGCATCTACTAAGGTTTGAAAATATACTAAAACAATCTAAGGAATACAAGAGGGAGAAGAGCAGGGCAGCGAACATCGGACAACTACCTTGCTAACTTCGATGACTCTGCCACTGAGCAACCAACAACCGCTATCGGATTCAGAAAATACCTGAATCTGCACACAAGGTGTAGGGAGTAATGTGAGTACGCCAACTCAGTAAGTAATAAAAGTAAATAGAGACAGAGCAGTAGTGACGAGCAATAAAACATATACAGTCATATCATGAAATCTCAGTAAAATACAGCATGCTTTTAAAATTAGGGTTTTGAATCAACTCAGCTCATTTAAATCCAGTTTCAGTAAAACTATTTAAAACATCTTTCAACAGTTTTCAACGAAGTGATGAAATAGTGAGTAGAAATGATGAAAACATAAACAGCCCCTCAGGCAAAACTCACTTGTATACAGCCCCTCGGGCAACATAAATCAAGAACAGCCCCTTGGCGAACATCACTCTTGAACAACCCATCGGGAAAACATGAATCGTAAACATCCCCTCGGGCAAACCTCACAGTCACTCATATACAGCCCATCGCGCACTACCTCACAATCACTAGTAAACAGTCCCTCGGGCACAACATGAATCAAGAACAGCTGCTCGGGCAAAATATCATATCACTCACTCAGGGTACCCGCGCTCACTGGGGGTGTACAGACTCATAGAGGGGCTCCTATAGCCCAAGCGCAATAGCAATCCATCTTGTGGCATAATCAAACAGGCCCTGACCTCATAACAAGCCACCTCGTGGCATAAATCAATTAGGCCCGCAACCTCACAAATATCATAAATCAATAACAATATGATGCGGCGTGCAGCCCGATCCCATAATATCCTCACAACACAGGTCCTCGGCCTCAATCAGTCAGAAACCTCCCAAGCCACTCGGGCTATCAGTAAAAAATATGGTGCTCAGTCCAAAATATCATTTATGCATCAAAATAGAGTAATAAAGACTGAGTTATGAAATCAGTAAACACAACATGATTGAGTATAGATCTTAAATAAAACAGTGAAAGGATAATAAGAAAAAGCCCCTAAGGGTCCAAATAGCTCTGGCACAAGGCCCAAATATGGCATTTATCCCAATTTATAGGAAATTCTTTCTAAAACACATAAGTATCATACAATTTAAAGTCAAATACGCAACTTCATAGTTGCTACGAGACGGACCAAGTCACAATCCACAATGGTGCACGCCCACACACCCATCACCTAGCATGTGCGCCACCTCAAAATAGTAAAGCAATGTGAAATCCGGGGTTTTATACCCTCAGGACAAGATTTACAATCATTACTTACCTCAAACAAGACAATTCCAATACCGATCAAGCCAAGCGATGCTCCAAAAATGCCATCTCGCATATTCCGACCTTCGAACGGCTCGAAACTAATCAAAAAACAACTCAAATACATTAAACAATTCCTAAGCAACTAAGCCCAATTGAAAAAGGTCGAATCTTTAATCAAAAGCCCAAAATCGGCCAAAAAGCCCAACTCGGGTCCGCATCTCAAAACCCGACAAAACTCACAAAATCTGACAACCCATTCAATTATGAGTCCCACCATACTAGTTTCATCCAATTCCAACTCCGAATCGATGTTCAAAACTAAAAAATTCACTTTAAGAAACTTTAGGCAAAACCCCCCAAATTTCACTTTGAAATCATCAATCAAATGTCAAAAACGAAGATGTATTCATAAAATATAACTAAAATCAAGTAGAGAACAGTTACTCCAATACATATGATGAAAATAGCCTCCAAAATCGCCCAAATCCGAGCTACCCAACTCAAAATATGACCAAATGAACAAACCTTTGTTTCATATATTTTTTTACCAGTTATTCTGCCTCGATTCTTATACCAAACGATCTCGAAACTTACTTTTGATGCCTCCAATGGATTCCTTGTGAAATTTTTGTCATGTTATGCTCTTTAATCACTCCATTTGACCTTATATTGAAGGAGATATGATGGTTTCAATATTTGAAAATAGTGAAGATTTTTAAATACGAATTCAATGGTAATTTCGTAATTAATCTGAAAAATCTAGCAACCCAATTCATAGTAAAATGACCATAAAATCCTCATACAATGTCCAAATTCGACGGTTCTTTTTGCTATGACTCCGTAATTACGATGCAGATCTAATTCTTCTATAAAAACAAATATCGGAGCTGATTTGCTTAATGTAGTGTCATTTATGCTTGAAAAACAACGTCGAAACATAAAAAACGAGCGCAACACAACTCAAACCTATCCGAAACTCACCCGAGCCCCGCGGGACACCGTTCAAACATACCAAAAAGTCTCATATCTTAACACGGACCTACTTGAGTCCTCAAAACACATATAACAATAGAGAAACGTCGAATCACACCTCAATTCGAAATGAATGAACTTGAAACTTCAAACTTCCACAACTGATGCCGAAACCTATCGAATCATGTCCGATTGACCTTAAATTTTTCACACAGGTCACATTTGAAATTATGGACCTGCTCCAGCTTCCGGAATCTAAATCCGACCCTGATATCAAAAAGTCCACTCCCAGTCAAACTTTCCAAAATTCCAATTTTCGCTATTTCAAGCCAAATTCTACTACGGACCTCCAAATTACAATCTGGACGCGCTCCTAAGTCCAAAATCACCCAACGGAGCTAAAGGAACCATCAGAAATCCAATGCGAGGTCAAATTCTAAAAAGTCAAAACTTGGTCAAACCTTTCAAATTTAAAGCTTCTAGCTGAGAATCATTCTTCCAAATAAATTCTAAATAACCTAAAAACCAAAATCAACGATTCATATAAGTCATATACTTCCTATGAGCTACTCGTGCGCTCAAACAACCAAGGAAAGTGCAATTGCTCAAAAGGATCGGTCGGGTCGTTACATCGAATTTTAATATGAAAATCCAACCAAAATCTAAGCTAATGTTCACCAAATACCATCAAAATCGAGATATAAACTCCATATAATATTCCCAATCAGTTGCAATAACATTCAATCTAAACAAATAATATGTTTTGAAAAAAACGAATTCGAATTCAAGGCTTCGAAGTTTTTTTAATGGTCGTAAATGATGGAAAGTCAAACACCTTCAAAATATATTGATTAATATGCATCTGCTACTAGCCCGCCATCGGAATGCCAATAAGAAAAGGGGAAGCCCAAAAAATATTGAAACTCCAGCCATGGAAACATTCAGTTCGATAAAAAAGTAATCCCTTTTATTGCCATCGTTAGAGAAAATTATGAGCTTTAGAAGAAAAAACCTTGTAGAAATAGGGTTGATTTCAAAGAAAGAAAGAAAGAGGGAAAACGTATCGTGATTGGGAGATTTACTAAATTAATTTGCTACAATCAAGGGAGACATATTTAAAACTATTTTGTATATAATTGGTAAATTGTATATGATCATGTAATTAAGTTAAAACTTGATTAGCAAGGGTAAATAAGTTTAAAATGTAGTATATATAGGTAAAAATTCCAAAATGAAAATCGTATCGAAAGTATTAAAGCAATAAGATTTCAAGCTCCAGAAATAAAAGATGCTTTATTGAAATTAGTAGAACCTAGCGAGGATCCGAAAACTACAAATGAGGCTACTTATTAACAAAATATAGGCTTAAAAAAATTAAATTATTATTGGGTATGACTATTTGATATGATATATTGATTGAAATTAATTTAACCCAATATTCCCTTTAAAATAAATTTAAAATTTGATGTATATAAAAACTTTTGGTTTCCCATCTAGTGGTGAAAATTTGAGATCACCCGATGATCTTGAAAAACTATTGTCTTAAATTTAAATATTTTTAATATATTATAACCCCGATATTGATGGTTTAAACTTACTTTTTTGAATTAAAAGTGATAAGCAAAATAGTACAAGTAGAAGATAATGATCTAATTGATATACTCTATCGGATAAAAAGGCATATATTATTTATACAATTAATTAGCAATTCTTGTAATAGTTGTTGTAGCGAAAAGAAGTTTTCAAAAATAAAATTGATAAATTTTTACCTAAGATCAACAATGTCTAAATAGAAATTAAAAGGGTAATTAATGACCTTGCAACTAAAATTAGAAATATAGACTTTAAGCGAAGATTATGTAACAATCCGATCGATTGTTTTGAGAATTATTTCCCCCGTACGGTAGCTTAAGGTCTCGAGCAGCTTCGTATTATGTGCTATGACTTGCATGCATGGCCGAGTTCAGATTTGGAGGAAGGATTCTTGTTTTGGAAGGTTAAGCGGTAAGAGTTGACCGGAATTTGACTTTTGTGTAAACGACTCTGAAATGTCATTTTGATGATTCCAACAATTTTGTATGGTAATTTTAGACTTAGGCATGCGTCCGGACTTGGATTTGGAGGTCCGTAGGATAATTTGAAGCATTTCAAAAAAAGAATTAGAAAGTTGAAGTTTTGGAAGGTTGAGAGGTTTGACCGAGAGTTGACTTTATTGATATCGGGCTCAGATTCCGATTCAAAGAGTAGGATTCACTCCTTTATGTTATTTGTAACTTGCATACAAAATTTGACGTCATTTCGGGTTGATTTGATATGTTTTGGCACGAATTTTGGAAGTTAGAAAATTTGGAATTCATAAGTGCGATTTGTGGTGCGATTCATA
This sequence comes from Nicotiana sylvestris, assembly GCF_000393655.2. NCBI lineage: Eukaryota > Viridiplantae > Streptophyta > Magnoliopsida > Solanales > Solanaceae > Nicotiana > Nicotiana sylvestris. The sequence goes on from NC_091068.1 coordinate 30,571,539, forward strand.
GTTTCAACGTTGTTTGATGTGATTTAGGGCTTTGAGTAGGTCCATGTTATGTTATAGGACTTGTTGGTATATTCGAATGGGGTCCCGAGGGGCTCGGGTGAGTTTTGGATGAGCTTCGGACCATTTCCTCATATTTTGAAATGCTAGTTCTGTCTTCTGGTTCCTCTTTATCACGTTCACGTTAGAGGAGTCGCGTTTGCGTAATGTAATTAGGAATCAGGCAGAAATTTCTCTTCACGTTCGCGAATAGGGGATCGTGTTTGTCACACCTCCTTTTTCCGCACCCGAGGGGGCGCGAGGGGAGTTTTTTCCAATTAAAGGACAATCGAGACGGGATTTATTTATTTATTTCAGAGTCGCCACTTGGGAGATTTAGGGTGTCCCAAGTCACCAATTTTAATCCCGAATCGAGGAAAATAATGACTCTATATTATAGTCTGCGTACCAGAAATCCGGATAAGGAATTCTGTTAACCCGGGAGAAGGTGTTAGGCATTCCCGAGTTCCGTGGTTCTAGCACGGTCGCTCAACTGTTATATTTGGCTTGATTATCTGATTTTTAATACAATTATGAACCATGTGCAAATTTTATCTTTTACCGCTTTATTATCATTATTTTTTAGGAATGTGAACATCGCTTAAAACATATCTTTGGACTGTGTCACATGAAATGCACCCACAATCTGAAACATATTTTATTTGATGTTTTAGGATTTGGATTTGGGTCGCATGAAATGCGCACCCGAGTTTAAGAAAGTAATTTAATTAAATCGCGTCTAAAGAGGCTAACGCGTTATTATCTTCAGGGAAGGTAGTGAACTTCACTAAACGGCCCATCCCAAATTCTAAGTATTTATTATGACTGATTATTGAGGGCCCCGCAATTTGCATTTTTATTTGGCGAGGCTCGTCTCATTCAAAAAAGAATTTGCAACGTCATGGAAATGCATCTCATACCACGTCACAGTCAATGTACCCGTGATTAGAGACACATTTCGATTCCATTGAGATTTGGATTTGGGTCACATAAATGTGCACCCGAGTTTAGGGAGATACATTATTAAGATGCGCCTAAAGCAACCAACGCATTATTATTTGTGGGGAGGGCCGTGAAATTTGTTAAACGGCCCATCCCGGAATCTAAGTATTTAATACATATATTTTGTGAGGGCCCCGCAATTTGTCCATTTTATTCGGCGAGGCTCGTCTCATTTTATTCTTTATTATTAATTATTTATTTATTTATTTATTTATTTATTTGTTTATTTATTTTTTTCAAAAGGAAAAAAAGGATAAGGCTAAAATAACTACATTCTTTGCTACTTTGCGAGGTCATAGGTTATAGATTGAACCTATTTGATGAAGCGAGTATTTTTCCGCGGAATTAAAATTGCTACTATAATTTCAACATTACTACCACATGTATAAACAACTATTAAGACAAACTAAATAATTAACACCTTTCATGCAAACCTCTATTACGACAAATATTTGGATAACAACAATTTAAACATGAAGAAAACAAAATGTCAAATAGCTACTTAAAATAACGAAACAAAGGAAAAGACATTCAACAAATCCGATACACAAACAGTGCATAGGAAATCCACATCATTTCATTCCATTTAAGCAAATATAACACGTTTGGAAATGTGTATGCACCTGTTTGAAGCGAGAACAACAACCAAACTGTCCCGACCACTATCGGAAACCTCTCCAATTATGGAACCTCGATGTCAAACTCAACGATATCAGAACGGAAACCACGAGCACAACCCGACGACGACCTCAGACGGACTGCGCGACGATAGCGAAGAAACGGCGGCAACTGGGCAGGCTAATGCTAATGGTGACTGGTTCGTTGCTGGGGAAGGAGGCGAGCTGGGGGGAGCTGGGCGACGGTGGACGTGGGGGAGCAGCTGTGGAGGTTTGTTTGAGCAGTTGACGGAGGGGGTGTTTGGACGATGCAGTAGCGATGGCTACTGCTTGACGGGCGGTTGTCTGGGTGTTGCTGGGGTGCGTGGGATGGCTGGAACTGGTGGTGGTGTTTGGACGATGTTCGTTTGGTCGCGGTGGAAGGTGACCTGGTGGTGCAGCTGTTCCGGCGAGGAAGAAATAGCAGCTGCTGCGTGATAGCAGCGGTCGTGGGGGTCGTTTGACTTGAAGAAGTCGGAAATGGTGGTTTCGGCGGTGGTTATGGTCGTTTGAGCAGTTGACGGAGGTGGAGGGAGACGGGGTGGTGTTCGGACGGTAATCTTCTAGGTTTTGCGGGTGGTTTTACGTGAGGGTTTTGGAGTAGGGTGGTGTACGCCGGTGGTCGACGAGGGGAAGGTCGGGTCCGACGATGGAGGTGGTTCCCTTTTTCGTTGGTTGGAACTGGATCGTTTTTATGGAGGTTGACAGTAGGTTTTTCCTTCTTCTCCTGAAGAAGATGATGAAACAGTACTATTTTCTTCAAAAATCCAAAAGTCCGTTTTTTTCCTTTTTTTTTTCTGACCAAAAGTCCAAAATTTTCCCTTTGTCAAATGTGTTAGTCCGTGTATTTGACATGGTTTGCCCAGAAAAATGAGCCCACGCGTGGTGGGGTTCAAGGCATATGTTCCCCACGTGTCCTGGACACGGTTATTATGGGCTAGGTCCGAAAATTAGGCCTAAAACCGGGTAGTTTGAACCCGAATATTATTCTTTTGCCCGGACCCGAGAAATAGGAACACGTTGCTTAACTAGTCCTATGTAAGCAAAATAACTACCGAAAATAAGACTAGTATTTAACAAAACTATATCTTTTTTTAAATATTTTTAAGGTTTTAAAATAGCTACAAAATATTAATAAAACTATTTTTGTAATTTTCGTAAATATTAAGATAAAATATGAAGTACTATTTTTGTATTTTTTCAAAGTTAAAACGACTATAAAATATTAATAAAACCATTTTTTGTAATTTTCGTAAATATTAAGATAAAATATGAAGTAATATTTTTTGTATTTTTCAAAGTTAAAATAACTATAAAATATTAATAAAACTATTTTTTTTGTAATTTTCGTTTTTTAATAAAGACAAAAATATGAAATAATATTTTTTGTATTAAAATGACTTCAAAACATTAATAGAATTATATATATATTTTTTGTTAATTTTCGAATTTATATAAAGTACCAAAATAAAGTGCAATTTTTTGATTTTTTCAAGTTTATGAGGGATACATAAACTAAAATTTATATATATACTTTTTTTTTTGTAATTTTTCTTTTTGCAACGAAATAAAGTAAAAATAGTTAAAATAGCTATACTAGACCCAATTTCACATATTCACACTAAAATGTGAAAATTCTCGGGGAGGGTCAAAAATCACGTGCTTACAGCTGCCCCTCTTTGACTGGAAACACGAAGAGTTTTCCGACAAAGAACGACTAGCCGTGTTTTTGACCCGACCATTACTTGGACGGACTACACTTCAGGAAAGGGAGGGAATGTGACCGAGCCCTGGTATCCGAGCTGCCTACATATCCTTGGTTATACAGGAATCAGGCCACGTGTAGTTCGGAAATGAGAGAGATAGTGAAGTGTACCGAGGTGAAGAGCCGATCGAGGTGCCGTTCCGTTGAGGTTCCGGTCCGCGGTCCTGTCGTTACAACAAAAATGAAAACTGAAAAAGACTAACTAAGCCTATCAGCTACTAGTTACAAGGATTCCTATCTCTTAAGTCTTCTGAAACTTGGTCTTGAGTCTTGAATGGTGCTTCATACAGACTTTGGATTTGAACCTTGATACTTGCTAGTTGTAGGCGCTAGTTCTTGAGCAGATCACATCTGTTCTCCACTTCCGCGCTTTGGATTCATTCATTTTTTGTTTTTTTGTTTTTGTGACTAGCTTTTGTTGACCCTCTCAGACTGTTGACTCGCATTCTTGGGGCGAGCTTCTTGTTGCTTCTATCTTGGATTGAGTGCTGGGGATTTTTGTTGTAGCCTTCTGCCTTCCAATGGGTTACGGCTTGACTTTGAACGATCCCGCTGTTCTACAGGCGGACCCCTAACTTCTTCAATCTTTGACATATAACAATCTTCTGCTCTACAGGCAGGCCCCTGATAATCAAAACAAACAAAACAAACAAAATTTCCTAACCCAGTTTGCACTGGGAAGGTTTGTGAGTCGTTAGCAAAATCGTAGCCCACTGATACTACTGGTGCAGTGCTGAGAGTGAACTAAACACTAGATTAGGATGTATTCCCTTGTTATGCAGGTGGGCGCCTAACTTCAATGCTTGAAATGTAAGGACTGAAATGTATTCCTCTCGTTATACAGGTGGGCGCCTGGCTTTAGGAAAATGACTTTTTTTTTCAAAATGTTTTTTTTTAGCATCTTAGGAGAAAGATTCATCGGACTAAGATTTTGATCCTAGGAGAAGGTTCGTCAGACTAGGTCATTTTTGTTTTTTGGTTATCTTAGGAGAAAGATTCATCAGACTAAGATTTTGATCCTAGGAGAAGGTTCGTCAGACTAGGTCTCTATCTCAGGAGAAAAATTCATCGGACTAAGATTTTGATCCTAGGAGAAGGTTCATCAGACTAGGTCATTTTGTTTTTTTGGTTATCTTAGGAGAAAGATTCATCAGACTAAGATTTTGATCCTAGGAGAAGGTTCGTCAGACTAGGTCTCTATCTCAGGAGAAAAATTCATCGGACTAAGATTTTGATCCTAGGAGAAGGTTCATCAGACTAGGTCATTTTTTTTTGGTATCTTAGGAGAAAGATTCATCAGACTAAGATTTTGATCCTAGGAGAAGGTTCATCAGACTAGGTCATTTTTTGTTTTTTGGTTATCTTAGGAGAAAGATTCATCAGACTAAGATTTTGATCCTAGGAGAAGGTTCGTCAGACTAGGTCTCTATCTTAGGATAAAAATTCGTCAGACTAAGATTTTGATCCTAGGAGAAGGTTCATCAGACTAGGTCTTGTTTGTTTTTGGTATCTTAGGAGAAAGATTCATCAGACTAAGATTTGGATCCTAGAAGAAGGTTCGTCAGACTAGGTCTCTATCTTAGGAGAAAAAATCGTCAGACTAAGATTTTGATCCTAGGAGAAGGTTCATCAGACTAGGTCTTGTTTGTTTTTGGTATCTTAGGAGAAAGATTCATCAGACTAAGATTTTTTTTTTTCTTGAAAAACAACTTAGGAGGAAATGCATCTCCTATGGGTAAAACTTAACTTTGAGGAAGTGCGTCTCCTGTGGGTACAATAAACTTAGGAAGTGCGTCTCCTATTGGGGATAACTGTTTTTAGGAAGTGCGTCTCCTACTGGGTGACACTAAACTTTAGGAAGTGCGTCTCCTATTGGTGAACTATTCTTAGGAGGTGCGTCTCCTACTGGTAAAAACTTGCTTAGGAAATACGTCTCCTATTGGGTGCAATAAACTTAGGAAGTGCGTCTCCTATTGGTAGAACTGAACTTAGGAAGTGCGTCTCCTATGGTAAAACTGAACTTAGGAGGAAATGCATCTCCTATGGGTGAAACTGAACAAACCTAGGAGGAAATGCATCTCCTATGGGTAAAACTAAAACTTAGGAGGAAATGCATCTCCTATGGGTAAAGACGTGGAATGTATGCCTCTATTATCTGGGCGGGCTCCCAATTTCAACACTTGAAATAAAAAGACTGAATGTATGCCTCTGTTATCTGGGCGGGCTCCCAATTTCAACACTTAAAATAAAAGACTGAATGTATGCCTCTATTATCTGGGCGGGCTCCCAATTTCAACACTTAAAATAAAAGACTGAATGTATGCCTCTATTATCTGGGCGGGCTCCCAACTTCGACACTTGAAAATAAAAAGACTGAATGTATGCCTCTATTATCTGGGCGGGCTCCCAACTTCGACACTTGAAAATAAAAAGACTGAATTTATGCCTCTGTTATCTGGGCGGGCTCCCAATTTCAACACTTAAAAGTAAAGACTGAAACCAACATATCCTATTTGAGGGCGGATGAACCCAACATATCCTATTTGAGGGCGGATGAACCCAACAGATCCTATTTGAGGGCGGATGAACCCAACAGATCCTATTTGAGGGCGGATGAACCCAACATATCCTATTTGAGGGCGGATGAACCCAACATATCCTATTTGAGGGCGGATGAACCCGACAGATCCTATTTGAGGGCGGATTAACCCGACATATCCTATTTGAGGGAGGATGAACCCAACAGATCCTATTTGAGGGCGGATGAACCCGACAGATCCTATTTGAGGGCGGATGAACCCGACAGATCCTATTTGAGGGCGGATGAACCCAACATATCCTATTTGAGGGCGGATGAACCCGACATATCCTATTTGAGGGCGGATGAACCCGACAAATCCTATTTGAGGGCGGATGAACCCAACAGATCCTATTTGAGGGCGGATGAACCCAACAGATCCTATTTGAGGGCGGATGAACCCAACATATCCTATTTGAGGGCGGATGAACCCGACATATCCTATTTGAGGGCGGATGAACCCGACATATCCTATTTGAGGGCGGATGAACCCAGCATATCCTATTTGAGGGCGGATGAACCCAACATATCCTATTTGAGGGCGGATGAACCCAACATATCCTATTTGAGGGCGGATGAACCCAACATATCCTATTTGAGGGCGGATGAACCCAACAGATCCTATTTGAGGGCGGATGAACCCAACAGATCCTATTTGAGGGCGGATTAACCCGACATATCCTATTTGAGGGCAGATGAACCCGACATATCCTATTTGATGGCGGATGAACCCGACATATCCTATTTGAGGGCGGATGAACCCGACAGATCCTATTTGAGGGCGGATGAACCCGACATATCCTATTTGAGGGCGGATGAACCCGAAAATATCCTTAAGACTTGAAATGTCTTACCTCGAATACTTGCTGGGGATTGGGATGAATTTTCCCCTTTTTTTCTTCCTTCGAAGACTACCTCCCTTGATTTACTTACCTGTTGGGGGTAAAATGTTATCAGCTGAGGGTACCTGACTTCCAGAAAATTTTCTAAATGAAAGGAAAATTTTCTGCCCCAGTTTGATAATATCCCTTGTGGCATGCGTTTCTGCATCAATGCCATTTCCTTTACCTTTTAGTCTAGTATGGATTTCGCCCAATCATGCTCACTGCTCTCCTTGCTCTGTTCATGGGCCTTGGCCTTTGAGGTTTATAACCTTGGTTTTGGCAAGGATATCTCTCTTGACGCTCGTCAATCCTTCTGTCAATTCCCTTTGCTGGGGATATCTTTTTTTGACACTGGCCTCGCGCTTGTTCCTTGCTGACTATACCATTTGGATATACTAGTCAGATCTCATCTTGGAAAGATGATGGCATATTTTGAAGTCATTTCATACTTGTTCTGACCGGACAGACTCTATTGGGGAAATTTTTTATGAAAGGAGAAAGATAACAGAAACAAAATAAAAGACAAAGGAAACGATGACTCTTTTACAAAAGAAACTATAAATAAAACCCTATCAAATGCAGATACTGACTCTAATGGCCATGACATGCATATGGGGCCTATCCTCTACCGTCAATCATCTTTCAAGATCCTCAATTGGTGATTCCCCATCTTAATCTTATTCGACTTGCAGTGCCCGAAGGGTTTTCACTATCAAGTCTCTCTCATTTTTGGCTTTTCTCTTAGCTTTCATCGCCTTATGGTGCCTGTGAAGGTTTTCACCAATAAGACTCTCTCGTTTTATATCTCTCTCCAGATGGGGATTTGGAGTGTTGCTGGTATGACTCTTTCTATTGGAGATTAGAGTCCTTTCTGCTGTGTAACAGAATGTTATGTTCGCCGGTAAGACTCTTCATTTGTCTGATTTGGCATTTTTTGAAAACTGATCAGAAGGTCTTTCTTTGGACCGTAACGTGGGTTTTGGATAGGGCTAGAAAAATGGTATTAAAGGCTCAAAAATGCATTAATTTTGGGTTATTAATTACAACCTTCGGAATTAGATTTATTTACAACAAACGCAACTTTTGCCCCAGTTTCTTGCTTGGGGATATCTTAATTGTTTTTTTTTCATTTTTCAAAACTATGACCGAGCCGTGAAGCGCCTACGTATCCTCTTTGAGGAATCAGGTCAAACGTAGTTCCCAATTCCTCTTTTCATTCCGACTTTCTTCTTCTTCTTTTTTGTTATCACTTTTCTTTTCTTTCTTCTTTTCCTTTCTCATTGCTCCTTTCTTTTTGTCGTTTTTTTTCTCTTTCTCTCTTTTTCTTTTATTCTTCTTTTTCCATTTTGTTTTTTTCTTTTCTTTCTTTTCTCTTACCTGCCATGCTTGCGTATTTTATTCGTTGCTACTAATTCCGAACGAGGGGTATGAAAGAAAATAAATAAGGCTCAAAAGGGGTAACGAAGGATAAAGTGTTTAGGTAGCAGAATAAAATGCCTTCGTCATTCCAGTCTTCAAAACATGCCAAGTGCAAACAACACAATTGAACAATAGATTTATAGTCTCTTCCGATGGTGCTGGACTTGACAATTATATTCAACATCTGTTTGTTCATTTGTCACTTCTAAAGCACCGTTGGGCGACACTCTCATTCTCATTATTATGAACGACCCTCATGCCAATTTAGGCGAATCTTTCTTTAACGGTTTTCTTTGTGTTTAACTTGCCCCAGTTCCACATGACTCGGGCTCCAAATAATCTCAAACCGTCCTTATTTTCTTTAAATGGTTTGATCGCCTTTCTGGGGTTTTATGATTAACTTTAAAGACTAGGCCCAAACTGTGTGCGCATGTCATGTCACTAGAATCGGTGCTGAATAAGAATGACATAATGACTAAACAGAAAGATGACTGGGAATAATCAAAGACTGAATTTTTTGCATTGGACTGAACAAATGGTTTTAAAAACAAAGCAAACCGGAATAAAATCCTAAACAACTTGGACAAAACTTAAACAAACCGCTATGACAAAACGGAAAGATACGCGGAAAGACATTGACACAAAACAAATCCGAATTACAATCCTAATAATCCGAACAACAGAAATGACCGCAAAATAAGCCACCACAAGCTTCTCTCTTGCTGACCAAGGAACGAAGCGTCCTCCCAAAAAAAAAAAATTGGCATCTTAGCCACTGAGCTTTGCATCGATACTACCAAGACCATTACCCGCTTCAACATCGTCACCCTCTGTCAACAAGTTCTCGATAGGGTTCGAGTGCTCCATGTCACTGTTATTGATCACAATCCGCCCTTCTTGGATCATTCTTTCTATTTCTCTTTTCAAATCCCGACAGCTTTCAACATTGTGCCCCTGGACATTGGAATGGTATTCACACCTTTTAGAAGGGTCAAAGCTTCTTGCACGTGGGTCCACACGATTTGGAGGAATAGGTGCAATCATGTCATGATTCTTTAATTTCTCAAATAAGCTTTCATAGGACTCTCCTATTGGTGTAAAATTATCTTTCAACTTTTGTTCCCCTTTATACCACTGGCTTGGCTGTGGGTTATAGGGTACCTGAAAATTTTGTGGAGACTTCTGGAGATTTTGTGATGCTCGTGCTCGCCTCCTGGGGTGTTTTGGTGGCTGGACAACATACTGAGGTGGAGCGACAGAGTATTGAGCGTCCTGAGGTGGATAATACTGCTCAGGGGAGCCATGGAAAATTTGAGGAGGCTGCTCATACCTTCGAGATGTTCTTCTGGGACCTCTTCTAGACCCTGATGTCATCATGATTTCTTCAATCTCCTCATTTGCGTCGCTAAGATTATCTGACTCAAACCGGACATCCTGAGTTGCGACTTTAAGAACAGCTTGACTTATAATTTTGCCTGTCTTAAGACCATTCTCTACCATTTCTCCAATTTTGATTGCTTCCGAGAAGGTTTTGCCAACTGCGGACACCATGTTTTGAAAGTAATCTGGCTCTTGCGCTTGAAGGAAGACAGTAATTAGCTCGTGGTCATCCATGGGTGGCTTAACTCGAGCTGCTTGCTCTCTCCATTTTATGGCATATTCCCTGAAACTTTCACTTGGTTTCTTCTTCAGGTTTGAAAGGGAAATGCGGTCTGGGGGAATGTCGATGTTGTATTGGAACTGTCTGACAAAGGCCTGTGCCATGTCATCCCAGACATACCAGCGAGACGTGTCTTGATCCATAAACCATTCGGAGGCTACTCCCGTAAGGCTTTCCACAAAATAAGCCATCAACAATTTTTCATTTCTTCCTGCCCCTCTCAGTTGATTGCAATACCTTTTCAGGTGGGCTATGGGATCTCCATGTCCATCGTACTTTTCAAATTTTGGAGTCTTGAAACCAGGCGGCAAGTGGACATCGGGGAATATACATAGATCTTTGAAGGCAACACTCTTTTGGCCTGCCAACCCTTGCATGTTCTCCAACCATTGTTCTAAGCTTTTCACTCTTCGGGTCATTTCTTCCTGTACCATCTTTCGGGCAGGCTTCTCAGTTTTTGCAGCAAGATCAAACGAGTACGAGTGGTACTCAGGAGAGTGGTACTGCTCTTGTTGTGTCGCAAATTGTGACTCATGACGAGGAACCTTCCCACTCTGAGTCTCTGGAGCACTTGTAACAGCTTCGACGTTAGTTGTCATTTTCTTTGAGGCACAAACCAACCACCTCAACTTTCTTCACAATTCAAAACCAAATATGTTAGAATGGACTCAGTCGGTCCTTATTATTATCAATATATATTTATTTATTTATTTATTTATTTTACCTTTGTTTTTCTTTTTTTCTCTTTTTTATCATTTTTTTTTGTGTGTGTGGTCGAATCTTATGGAGATTGCCTACGTATCATGACCCCGCATGAATCAGACCTTGCGTAGTTCGGACCACTAAAAGATAAACAATACTAAACATTTTTTCATATTAGAACAAACTGGGTTTCAAAGGTTTGAAGATGACCTACAAACTCGAAAATCAAACAACCCACATATTCTAATCAAAAGATTGGTAGACTCAAAAACAAAATTCCAGCTCCCTTTCTCTGTTCGGCAAATGCAACCAAATGGTTATTTTTTGCAAATGTGGCCCCTTCCAAATTTCACATGAATTTTGAGGCCGGGGAGGATTATTTCGACACTTTACAAACTTGTCCATTCTTTTACGAAAATAACCTTTCGACAACTGAAAGATACTCTAAGGCTATTTCGGCAAGAACGGTTTAAGATGCGGCCGAAGCTGGCTCGGCTTATTATGACAAAAGACGGTATTCACATGACCGCTGACTCTTTGATTTTTTTCTTTTCAAATTACAATAAAAGACTTGGCGTTGTAAACACGGCCCTTCAGCGCCTCGGGGACGAAGATTTATAAGGCTGTGTGGGTCAACTTGGACCAAAAATTCTAAACATGACCCGAAGGTGGCTATTTATGCAAAGTCAGCCTTCCGGCGTCCCTTTCGGGAACATTCGGCTATTTATGACAAAACAGCATCACCTGACTTATTTATGACTCTTTTGTCGTTTTTCAAATTAGAAAACTCAATATTGCAAGCACGGCCTTTCAACGTCCCGGGGACGAAGATTTTTAAGGCTGTGTGGGTCAACTGGACCAAATCTTTTTAAAAAAAATGACCCAAAAAGGTGGCTGTTTACGCAAAGTCAGCCTTTCGGCGTCCCTTTCGGGAACATTCGGCTATTTATGACAAAACAACATCACCTGACTTATTTACGACTCTTTTAAAATTCGACATGTTTTTCATTATTTGTTTGTTTTTGGATTTTTTAGCAAAAGGTGGGGTTGGACCCGATGAGGGTTGCCTACGTATCTCACATCCGGTGAGAATCAAACCCGCGTAGTTCGGGCAAATAAACTATTATTGAGAAGGCCCTTTTCCATTTTCCATATATATTTTTATTATTATTATTTTCACAACAATCAAATAGACTATTATTCTATTATCTTTCATTTATAACAAACAAACGAATTAACGAAAAACATAAAACATTCCTTCTTTTTGAGAAGGTGGGGTTGGACCCGATGAGGGTTGCCTACGTATCTCACATCCGGTGAGAATCAAACCCGCGTAGTTCGGTTAATCAGGAATAAGTAGATGAACTAACCTTTTTTGAATTTGTGAAAGAACTACTTTAAAAGAAGAAATGAAGTATATTTTTTTTGGATTTTTGATTGATCTTTTTTTTTGAAAGAAATACTTCTAAGATATATTTTTGAATTTCATTTGCTTTTTTTTTATTCTAAAGAAGAAGAAGAAAGTATTTTTCGGAATTTTACCTTTAATAAAAGAAATGCTTTAAAAATGTTTTTTTTTTGAATTTTGAATTCCCTTTCAATTTTGAAAGAAGAATCAAAATATTCTCGGATTTTTTTAAAAACAAATGGAAAGACTTTCTAAAGGTGTCAATAATGGAAAATATTTTTGGATTATTTGTTTTGAGAATTGGGATTCTAAAAACTTTTGGCAAGACAATTGTTCTTGCAACAGATAAAGATATATATAAATTTTTTGGAAAATAAGAAAAACTTTTTGGATTTTTTAAATATATATACTTGCGACAGATAATGAAAGACTCCTTTTATTTTTTATTTTATATATTTTTTTTGCATTTTCATAAGCAAATAAATAAAAAAAAAACCATTTTTTATTTTTTAAAATAAGACTCTTTTTTCATTTTCTTTTTAATGGCAAGACAAACTATATATCTTTTCTCCTTTTTTTTTGAAAAACAAAACAGAGCGACGACCTTTTTTTCCCTTTGCTTTTAATAAAGCAAACTAACACATTTTTTTTTATTTTCTCAAAATTTCGGCAGAGTTTCGACACTACTTGGACATTTGTTTTTTTTTCTAACAATAAGTAGTTATATCTCTACACTGTTATTTTCTCCTCTTTTCCACTATTTTCTAATTTGTGGATGATGATGAAAACATACACAATCTTTTTTTTCATGCCTTGTTTTTATATGTATATTTATTTTTTTATGTTTATTGTTATTTTCAAAATGTGGCATGGGAAACATATGGATTTCCAAGACATCTTGGATTTCGCAAATGTTCCCCATGCGCTTTTTCCAACATATGAAGCGTGGGGGACATATGGGAATTCCAAGACTTCTAGGATTCCACAAATGTTCCCCATGTGTTTTCCCAAAAAGCAAGCGTGGGGGACATAGGGAATTCCAAGGCTTCTTGGATTCCGCAAATGTTCCCCATGCTTTGATTAAAATAACATCATGCTGGAAATGACCAAATGACCCATTCGCCCTTGACTGAATACAACATGTAGCACATAGGATGCCATAAGATGGTCTATTATTTTCAGGTTGCTTGTCCTAGACGGACCCAACCCCTGTGTTGAGTCCCCTAAGTCAAATGCACATGATGCAAATAAACGTTCCTACTAGGGATCCGGCATGTGGCTTTGTTATACTAGGTTCAGAACCTGGGTGTTTGTTCTAGACCTGGCTTACCCGAGCGGACAGCTCGAGCCGAGGGGGGGCAGCGTACCGGGAATACAGAAGCTTCACCGGCTTAGCAACTTATCCGAACCTCGTTCTAAATTGGGATTTGACACTATACAGAAAAGAAGTCATACGAAGTACGCCCTTCTTCATGATTTAGAAGACTCAGAGAGAAGATGGGTTTCGGCACAATTTATATACAGTTCACATAATATCAAAGCGGTAAAAGCAACATTTAGCACATTAGGCTTAAAACATGTAAAAAATCAGATAAAGCCAAATATAACAATTATTTTAAGCTCGAATTCTTAACCCTGAACCAGTGGTTCTGGGTCAATCCCCAGCAGAGTCGCCAGAGCTGTCACACCTCCTTTTTCCGCACCCGAGGGGGCGCGAGGGGAGTTTTTTCCAATTAAAGGACAATCGAAACGGGATTTATTTATTTATTTCAGAGTCGCCACTTGGGAGATTTAGGGTGTCCCAAGTCACCAATTTTAATCCCGAATCGAGGAAAATAATGACTCTATATTATAGTCTGCGTACCAGAAATCCGGATAAGGAATTCTGTTAACCCGGGAGAAGGTGTTAGGCATTCCCGAGTTCCGTGGTTCTAGCACGGTCGCTCAACTGTTATATTTGGCTTGATTATCTGATTTTTAATACAATTATGAACCATGTGCAAATTTTATCTTTTACCGCTTTATTATCATTATTTTTTAGGAATGTGAACATCGCTTAAAACATATCTTTGGACTGTGTCACATGAAATGCACCCACAATCTGAAACATATTTTATTTGATGTTTTAGGATTTGGATTTGGGTCGCATGAAATGCGCACCCGAGTTTAAGAAAGTAATTTAATTAAATCGCGTCTAAAGAGGCTAACGCGTTATTATCTTCAGGGAAGGTAGTGAACTTCACTAAACGGCCCATCCCAAATTCTAAGTATTTATTATGACTGATTATTGAGGGCCCCGCAATTTGCATTTTTATTTGGCGAGGCTCGTCTCATTCAAAAAAGAATTTGCAACGTCATGGAAATGCATCTCATACCACGTCACAGTCAATGTACCCGTGATTAGAGACACATTTCGATTCCATTGAGATTTGGATTTGGGTCACATAAATGTGCACCCGAGTTTAGGGAGATACATTATTAAGATGCGCCTAAAGCAACCAACGCATTATTATTTGTGGGGAGGGCCGTGAAATTTGTTAAACGGCCCATCCCGGAATCTAAGTATTTAATACATATATTTTGTGAGCGCCTCGCAATTTGTCCCTTTTATTCGGCGAGGCTCGTCTCATTTTATTCTTTATTATTTTATTTTTTTTATTTTTTTTTATTTATTTATTTATTTTTTTATTTATTTTTTTCAAAAGGAAAAAAGGGATAAGGCTAAAATAACTACATTCTTTGCTACTTTGCGAGGTCATAGGTTATAGATTGAACCTATTTGATGAAGCGAGTATTTTTCCGCGGAATTAAAATTGCTACTATAATTTCAACATTACTACCACATGTATAAACAACTATTAAGACAAACTAAATAATTAACACCTTTCATGCAAACCTCTATTACGACAAATATTTGGATAACAACAATTTAAACATGAAGAAAACAAAATGTCAAATAGCTACTTAAAATAACGAAACAAAGGAAAAGACATTCAACAAATCCGATACACAAACAGTGCATAGGAAATCCACATCATTTCATTCCATTTAAGCAAATATAACACGTTTGGAAATGTGTATGCACCTGTTTGAAGCGAGAACAACAACCAAACTGTCCCGACCACTATCGGAAACCTCTCCAATGACGGAACCTCGATGTCAAACTCAACGATATCAGACCGGAAACCACGAGCACAACCCGACGACGACCTCAGACGGACTGCGCGACGATAGCGAAGAAACGGCGGCAACTGGGCAGGCTAATGCTAATGGTGACTGGTTCGTTGCTGGGGAAGGAGGCGAGCTGGGGGGAGCTGGGCGACGGTGGACGTGGGGGAGCAGCTGTGGAGGTTTGTTTGAGCAGTTGACGGAGGGGGTGTTTGGACGATGCAGTAGCGATGGCTACTGCTTGACGGACGGTTGTCTGGGTGTTGCTGGGGTGCGTGGGATGGCTGGAACTGGTGGTGGTGTTTGGACGATGTTCGTTTGGTCGCGGTGGAAGGTGACCTGGTGGTGCAGCTGTTCCGGCGAGGAAGAAATAGCAGCTGCTGCGTGATAGCAGCAGTCGTGGGGGTCGTTTGACTTGAAGAAGTCGAAAATGGTGGTTTCGGCGGTGGTTATGGTCGTTTGAGCAGTTGACGGAGGTGGAGGGAGACGGGGTGGTGTTCGGACGGTAATCTTCTAGGTTTTGCGGGTGGTTTTACGTGAGGGTTTTGGAGTAGGGTGGTGTACGCCGGTGGTCGACGAGGGGAAGGTCGGGTCCGACGATGGAGGTGGTTCCCTTTTTCGTTGGTTGGAACTGGATCGTTTTTATGGAGGTTGACAGTAGGTTTTTCCTTCTTCTCCTGAAGAAGATGATGAAACAGTACTATTTTCTTCAAAAATCCAAAAGTCCGTTTTTTTTCCTTTTTTTTTTTGACCAAAAGTCCAAAATTTTCCCTTTGTCAAATGTGTTAGTCCGTGTATTTGACATGGTTTGCCCAGAAAAATGAGCCCACGCGTGGTGGGGTTCAAGGCATATGTTCCCCACGCGTGGTGGGGTTCCCCACGTGTCCTGGACACGGTTATTATGGGCTAGGTCCGAAAATTAGGCCTAAAACCGGGTAGTTTGAACCCGAATATTATTCTTTTGCCCGGACCCGAGAAATAGGAACACGTTGCTTAACTAGTCCTATGTAAGCAAAATAACTACCGAAAATAAGACTAGTATTTAACAAAACTATATCTTTTTTTAAATATTTTTAAGGTTTTAAAATAGCTACAAAATATTAATAAAACTATTTTTGTAATTTTCGTAAATATTAAGATAAAATATGAAGTACTATTTTTGTATTTTTTCAAAGTTAAAACGACTATAAAATATTAATAAAACTATTTTTTTGTAATTTTCGTAAATATTAAGATAAAATATGAAGTAATATTTTTTGTATTTTTCAAAGTTAAAATAACTATAAAATATTAATAAAACTATTTTTTTTGTAATTTTCGTTTTTTAATAAAGACAAAAATATGAAATAATATTTTTTGTATTAAAATGACTTCAAAACATTAATAGAATTATATATATATATTTTGTTAATTTTCGAATTTATATAAAGTACCAAAATAAAGTGCAATTTTTGATTTTTTCAAGTTTATGAGGGATACATAAACTAAAATTTATATATATACTTTTTTTTTTGTAATTTTTCTTTTTGCAACGAAATAAAGTAAAAATAGTTAAAATAGCTATACTAGACCCAATTTCACATATTCACACTAAAATGTGAAAATTCTCGGGGAGGGTCAAAAATCACGTGCTTACAGCTGCCCCTCTTTGAGAAGGTTCGAAGGCTTTTGCTTTCGCGTTCGCATACTGATGTTCGCAATCGCGTAGAGATAGAGCTGGAAGGGGCATCAGGGATTGTTCTTCGCGTTCGCGTCTGTGGTTTCGTGTTCGCGTAAACTTATTTTTGGCAGCCTTCATTTTGTTCTTCATGATCGCGAGGAATTTTTCGTTATCGTGATGTGTTATATCTGGGTAGAAAATAAAAGTACTTTAAGTCGACGGTTTGGCCATTTTCTTCATATTTTGAGTTGTAAACTTTGGATTTGGGCAATATTTAGGGGTTTTCACGATTTTGATTTGGGTAAGTGTTCCTTAACTGAGATTAATTATATTTCATGATTTCATATTTATTTATATCATTAAATCAGTGGATTGAAAGGAAGAAAATGAGAAATTTTGTAAAAATCTTTCAAAATGTAAAATGATGATATGAGGAACGAAATGATGTCAGAAATTGGTAATTTTTGTATAGTTGAACTCCTATCGGAATGGGTATTTGGGTTTTGTAAATTTAATTGGGTTCCAAGGTACGGGCCTGGAGTTTGACTTTTGGGTTGACTTTTTAGTTTTAATTAAAGATCAAAACTTTATTATCCGAAATTGTGTCCTATGAGTTTTGTTTATGATTTAAAGTTATTTTGGCTAGATTTGAGCCGTACGGAGGTTGTTTTACCCGAGAAGATCATTTTAGAGTATCAGTCTAGCTTCTTTGAGGTAAGTATCTTGCCTAACTTTGTGTGGGAGAACTTCCGCTTAGGATTTGAGTCATTTGTGCTAATTGTGTCATGTGAGGGCTGAGTACTCGAAGTGACGAGACGTACTCGGATTTAGTTGTGGAAATTTGATTGTTTAAGGCCCTTAGGTTTTTACGCGCAATAGCCATGAAGTTGTTTTATCATGTTAAATCCTCCATTTACAAAATTTATCCTTACGTATATTATTTGAAAATTAATTGATTCATGTTTTACCCTTTTTGCTAATTGAATCCTTATGTGCTTTAATTGAAGTTATTGCCTCTTTTATTGCCATTCATCTTTTCCATAATTGCTTATTCTTAATTGAAGTCATTACCATCTTTTTTCGTAACTACTTATCCTTACTTGAGGTTATTATTATTATCTCTCCAAAATTGCTTTATCTTTAATTGAAATTGTTGTTGCCTCTTCCAAAATTTCTCAACCTTAAACGAAGTTTTGTTATCTCTTTTTATGTTGACTTATTCTTATTTTGAATTGTTAAGTTATGTTGTATCTATCTTATTGTCGAATTGTACTTTTATGGATTTATTGTTACATATTATTTCTCCCTTGTTGAGCTATTCTTGTTGAGATTAGTAGTCTTTGTTGTGTCTTTCTTTGTGAGGTCGTTCTATTGTTTTCTTGTGTTCCGAAGTTCTTGAGTTTATTTACTTGCCATATTCTCGTGTTATTGTTGTTGTTGTTGTTTATGTTGTACTCAGTGTTGTTGAGCTGAGGGCTATGCGCGGTTGTGGTATTGAAACTATTTCGAAAAAATATTGTGGAATTTGGGCACATGTTGTGAAGGTCATTTTATTATATTGTTATATTTTTGGCACATCTCAGACCCCATTTATGGGATTAAACTGGGTTTTTTGTTGTTGTTGTTGTTGTTGTTGTTGTTGTTGTATATTTTTGGCACGTGATATTGTTCGGAGGATTTGTTCGGGTGTTTGCACGAGGTTTCTGTCATTCTATTGTTACTATTGATGTTGAATATACGGCGTGACAAGGCGGGCTATATCTGTGTGTTTGCGCATGTGACGAGACAAAGTGAGAACATTACTATGCGCCTACGGCGAGACAAGGCGGCTATTTACTTTATTATTATGCACATGGAGATACAAGGTATGATATGTCGGCGAATGATTTGTGATGACTTGTGATGGCCTGGGGGCATTATTGTTGTTAATATTTGTGTAGTGACATGCCTAATTTGTGTGAGTTTTACCTTGTGCAAATTGTGGGGATCGTTTCTTATGTGCCGTTAAATTTCTCTACTCTTATTCGTTGTCCTGAACTGTGATAGAATACTTGCACAAGCATACACATAATTAATCACCACTATCAGTTTAAGAAGATGGATCCTGATGTTATTCACCATTTGTACGTACTCCCGTCTACTTGCCTTCTATGTGAGAATTGTTCTATTGGCATGTGAGTCGTCCGTGCAGTTATCAATTGTAATAAGGGAACAAGATGCCAAGTGATTAGGGTTCATGGATTGCAACCGGTAAATTGTGAATTTTGAGGCTTGGTACCTCATGAGGATTATTAGATAAACCTGGTGTGAAAGCGGTTATTAATCTTCTAGTTCCTCTTACAAGCATCGTATTATTGTTGTGCCTAGCTTTATAGAGATATCGTACCCTGTTAGTTCTACACCTATACTTGTCCAAGTTATTTAGTCCAGTAGGTATCTTGACTGTCCCTCGTTACTGCTCCACTGAGGTTAATCTTGATACTTACTGGGTACCGCTGTGGTGTACTCATACTATGCTTCTGCATATTTTTGTGCAGATCTAGGTATTTCAGAGTTGGTCGATCACTAGCGAGCTATATGGATCTTTGCTATTGAGACTCAAGGTAAACGTGATGCCGTGTTCACAGGCCTCAGAGTCACCTTCTGATATTGTACTTGCACTGTTTTATATGTATTTCGAAACAGTTGTATTTAGAGGTTTTCTAGCAAATTCAGTAGAGCTTATGACTTGTACTACCGGTTTTGGGATTGTAAGTTTTGTACAGATATTTCTATTTCATATATGACGGTCGTTGGTTAAATATTGCTATTAATTCAGTAAGTATTAGGCTTACCTAGTTTTAGAGATTAGGTGCCGTCATGACATCCTACGAAAGGAAATTGGTGTCGTGACAAATTATGATACCTTTTAAAAAGATTTTAAAAAAGTTTAAGGCCTCTCATTTGAGGTTTAACTTTGAGCCCCTATCTAGTTGAGCCACCCTTGTTCCTCGTGCTTGTCCTATTATATAAAGGAAAAAACTAATTCAGCTATTAAGGTTAATTTTTCTTTTTGTTGGTCTAAGCAATTAAGTTTAATTTGATAAAGAATTTCAAAAATAAATAAGGGATAATATATAATTACCCTATTGGGTTTGTCCCACTGTGCGAGTTGCACCCTCATATTTTGTGGGGTTCCTATGACCCCCTAGCTTTGTTTGAAATATAATAAATACCACCTAGCATTATTAACTCCAATTTCAGCTAAAATTGTATATATGATATGTACCAATCATATTTTGACAAGTGTTTTTATTCTACATAATTTATTTATTATTTATTTTTTATTGTATCTTCCTTTTCTTTTTCTTTTTTCCTTTTCTTCATCTCCCCCTCCCCCCTCAAGTCTCCTTCATCGTCCCACCTTTCTACTGAATATTTCTTCTGTTTGGATTTTTAGTTCCATTCCACCTCCCTACTCATTTCTTCGTCCTTTTTATATTAAACATTCCCTTATTATTTAAAATGCGCCGAACTCTCCATTTTTTCTGGTGAAACTTTACGACAAGAAAATTATGAAAAAGAAAAGAAGAGAAACAAGGCACTAAAGATGATTTTTACGATGGAAAGGAAGGATTTTGTAACAGAAACGGTGAAGGTAAAAAACCCTGACGAGATAGTCATCGGAAAAAATGGCAATCTTTTTTTCAAAACTGAAATCCCTTTCTTAGTTTTATATATCCCCACTTGGCATCTTTTTTATTGGGTTATTGCTAATTTGTCGGTCTTTAGCATTGGGTTTCATTTAACATGGCTTCTTAGTGCTAGCTTTCACTGTTGGGTATTTTGTTAAGAAGAAAGATGAAGAGAAGAAATAAAAGAAAAAGAAAAATTAAAAGGACATTAATAAAAAACAAAGGCGAAAATGATAAATAAACAGAGTTGGGCGTTGTTTTTTCATTCCACGCGCTAAAATTTGCTGAAAAACAATTTAGATGCCACGTGGGCTCAAACGGTGGTACTTATACCACTTCGAACAAAGATAAATATACCACTTCGAACAAAGATAAAGAAGTCATAGGACTCCCGCAAAGAGGATAATTATGTATTATCCTAAGAAATAAAGTAACTTCACATTATGAATCCAACAATTATATGTCGGATTGTATATAGATAAATGATGAAACAAGGCAAACATTCAAATTCAGTAAGGTTCTTAAAGAATAGTAGAATGATTATAAGAGCAAAACTGCAAAATGTGCAAATACAAAGACCGGAAACTTTTATCAAATACTTTCACTGAACAAATATTTGTGGTGTTATTATTGTTGGTGAAATAGTATATTAACATAAACGTGACGTTCAATTTTTCTTTTTAAAAAAAGGAGTTCAAATAAAATATTTTCGTGAAGTATTGCAACATAGGATTTAATAATCTGCATTAGTAATCTATATTATGATTTTTTTTTCCTTGGCTAATGAGTTTATGTTTTGCGTCCAATAACACATTGTTTTATATTTGATTTGGTTTATGTTATTTAGTATAATCATTTGCCTTTTCAAAAATATTTCTCTTCGAATGAAAAGATTAATCATACCATTGTAATCCTTAAAAAAATACCTCCAAACAAGGGATATGACATTTTGTAAATTCTAGGAAGAGTTATTCTTCATTTTTTGGATTTATTTTTGGGGCGAAGGGGATTTTCTTTCCCATTCAAAAGGTGAGGGTGGTATTATTTTTCTATTCTAAAGGATTAATAAGAGAGTAAAGTGGAATTCACTCAAGTAAAAAGACCCCACTATTCTTTGCAATCTTAATAAGTAGCTCTATAGTTTCTTAATTACTGCACTAGATTTGTTCTGTAAATTCATTGAATTTGATTTAGTTTAAATTATTCTAAGTTTGTTTGAATGGTTATGGATTTAATTGGTTGAATACAAAAATGAACATTAACTTAGGATTTTCCTAAAGGGAATATTACGGGAACGTAAGGGAAAACATCACTATTTATCAATAACTAGTCATTTTAGTTATGCTATAAAAAATAACCAAAAAAATTACTAATAATATACATTATTCAAAAAATATAAGTATTTTTTCTCCCATGGGTGTTGTCGCAATTCACTAAAAACACATAGATGGGGCAATATACAAAATTTTAACGAAGTTTGAAGGTGAGTTAGACTAGTTTGGAGTCAAAATTCATTAATAATTATATACAATATCAAAAATAAAACTAGGCAGAAAAGAATTTTTTTCAATGGGCATGGTTGGAATCCATAGAAAACATATAGATGAGACAATATATAAAATTTGAGCAAGATCGGAGGTGATTTGAACTGGTCTAGTATCAAAATTCGTCGTTAAAATCGACTTTCAAAAATTCTTCTGCGACACATGTATCATGGATGTATCTAACATTCAGATTGATATACATGTGATATATATTTGATACATATATGATAGATATGTGATACACAGTGTGATACACACATCATCTTTTTCTATGTTCATCTTACACTCCGAATTTTCAGTTCAAACCACCTCAAAACTCCACCAAAACTGAGATTTAAACTCGTAAGATGTTTCCAATTTATTCCAACAACGCCCACACTCAAAAGAAAGCAAAATTTGTTTAAAAAACAATTAGCTAATTGGCTGATATTGATATCATTTGACTAATATTAGTAATATTTTATAAATTTATCAAATTTTGTACTAATTGGCTTATGGATAGACATAATTGATAACGGTTAGTTAACTTGGAGTCTTTTACAGTAAAATTAGCATGAGCTAGTCAATTTTTGGACTGGTCATTTAAAAATAGCCAGCGTTTGCTGCAACAGGGACCAGTCTAGCATAATATACTGGAGATCGGTGCACCTGTATATGAACTTCCAGCATATTATGCTGGAACTCCAACATGCGGAAAGTTCTACCATAATATATTGGAGATTGAAGCACATTTGTATGAACTTCCAACATATTATGCTGGACCGGAATATTATACTGGAACTCCAATATACTATGTTGGAGTTCCAATATACTTATACTGAAACTCCATTATAATATACTGGAGTTCTAGTATACTTATGCTGGAACTCCAGTATAATATATTAGAGTATTTTCCGAATTTTGAACAGTATTTTTGTTTAGATTTATCTTAACATGAAAAGTGGCTAGATTTTGATTACTTTTAAAACTGTGGCTATTTTTGAATGACCACTTGTAAATCTAGATATTTTTGAATTTCTACTTCTATTATAAAAGGCAATAATGGGCCTTGAATTTCGCAAAAAGCTTTGGGCCCATTAATTAGAGCTCACAACTCTTAATGACATACGATAAATCAAGGCCCATCACCTTTTTGTCCTTCTCAAAAGTAATTATTTATATAAAACTCAAAAATAGTAAAGCTTATATTATTCCAAAATTTAAAATGGCAAGGGGCCAAATATATCCCAATTATTTCGAAAATGGTTTAAGAATATTCTCGTTATACTATTGGGCTATTTATGTCCCTGCCGTTATATTTTGAAATAAAAATACCCTTATTTTGGATGGAATACCACGTGACAACACCAGATTAAAATGACTCATTTCTTTTTTTTTTAATCCTAATCCATTGTCACAATCCTAAACCCAGATCCGGTAGTGATGGCGCCTCTTATGGAGACAAGGTCAGCCGACATTTTCCCATTTTAGTTTTAAGCAATTAACAATAAGAATTAAGTCTAAATTGTAATAAATAATTCCAAAGTAAGCAGTGCACATTATAGTTTGCGGAAATAAAATCCAATATAGCACGATACCGGGGTGTCACTAGTCATGAGCATCTATCAATACACTACAAGTCTGAAATGTCTACCAAGCTATTACAGAATAACTGAGAAAGAGAAAGAAATGAGATAAAGGGGGAGAGGCACGGGGCTGCGAATGCCGAGCAGCTACCTCGTTGACTCCAAAATCTGCTGGGAGCTCTCAACCCTCGCGAGCAGGATCAGCAGCACCTGAATCTGCATACGGGGTGCAGGGAGTAAAGTGAGTACTCCAACTCAGTGAGCAATAATAATAAATAAAGACTGAAAAGTAAGAAATCACGTAAGGCACATTACGGCCTATAATGAAGCAGTAAAAACCAGTAAAAAATAAGGAAACGATGAAAATATGCAAAATTCACTTTAGTTTAGTGTAAACTTTATAAAATGTCTTTTTAATAATTAAGCAAGTAAATGACAGGCAATTGGAAAGATAAACACATAAAAGATCGCCCCTCAGGCACAGTGTCACAAATTCGCCCCTCGGGCAATATCTTAGAAACAATACCAGCCCCTCGGGCTATCTCTCACATCACAATGGGTACCCGCTCTCACTAGGGTGTACAGACTCCTGGAGGGGCCCCTTACGGCCCAAATGCAACATCAAGCCATTTCGTGACATCATCACTAGGCTCTCGGCCTCATATCAACAAGCCACCTTGTGACGTACAAATCTCAGGCCCTCGACCTCATAATTAGTGTTTCCTCACAACGTAGGCCCTCGGCCTTACTCAGTCAGAATCTCACAGCCGCTCGGGCAACAGTAAAATATGGTGCTTAGCCCAAAATATCATTTAAGTGTTAAAGAAGAGTAAACACGACTGAGTTATGAAAAATAGTAGAATATAGCATGACTGAGTTCAAGTATACAGTCAAAACAGTGAGGAAATATCAATAAAAATCCTCTAAGGGTTCAAATAGTTGGCACGAAGCCCAAATATGACATTCAACCCAAAACATGATGATAACACATAGTTTTCAGTCAAATACGCGGTAAAACAGTCATTCGGGATGGACTAACTCACAATCCCTAATAGTGAACGACCCCACGCTCGTCATCTAGCGTGTGCATCACCTCAATATAGCATAACGATGTGCAAATCCGGGGTTTTATACCCTCAGGGTATCATTTACAGTCATTACTCTCCTCAATCCGGTCCAAACTGTAGCCCGCGACGCCTTTGCCCCTCGAATCGGCCTCCACTCGCGTCGAATCTATCCAAAATCAGAATCACGACGTCAAAATATGCTAAGGAAACGAAGCCCAAGCGAAAATAATCAATTTACAACACAAATCCCGAAATTACCAAAACTCGACCCCCGGGCCCCGGTCTCAGAATTCGATAAAATTAACATCAATAGATTCCTTAACCCCCCCTCCCACGAGATCATACATATCAAAAGTACCAAATTCCGATCACAAATGGTCCCTCAAATCTTCAAGTCTAGGTCTCCAATACCAAACCCTAGTTTTCCCAATTTTAACCCTTAAATTCCATTAATTATAGCTCTAATCCGTGAAATAATACCATAGGAACGAGTTTTAGGTCCAAAATCCTTACCTCAATGAAGTCCCCTTGAAATCTTTCTTCAAAATCATCCAAACAGCGCCAAAGCCGACTTAGAAATTGTGAAATAGCTCAAAAATCGCGAAGGAAACAATTTATACCTTCTGGCCCAGGGATTTCGCATCTGCAGCCAATTTCCTACTTTTGCGGTACAGTTTCTGCGGTCACAACCACCACATCTACGGTCCTCACTTAAGTCTTTATTTTCGCATCTGCGATTCACTATCCGCACCTGCGCCATCGCATGTGCGGTTCTCCAACCGCTTCTGCGGTTTCTGCCTTCCTCACCTTCTTCCGCTTGTGCGGCCTTCTTCCTCGTATCTGCAGCATCGCACCTGCGGTCCCCAATCTGCAGGTGCGGAAACAACAAAAGCAGAAAATCTGCAGCTTCACCAAAATTTCAAACTTCTCCGTCAACCATCTGAAATCACCCCGAGGCCCCCAGGACCTCAACCAAAAACACAAATATATCCCATAACCTTATTCAAACTTATACCAATCTTCAAAATACCTCAAATAACATCGAATCAACCAAAACTCATCGGATTCAAGCTTAAGTTTTCAAAATCTTCCGAATTACACTTTTGATCAAAAACCCAACCAAACTACGTCCGAATGACCTGGAATTTTGCACACACATCCCAAATGACATGACGAAACTATTGCAACTCTCGGAATTCCATTCCGACCCATATATCAAAATCTCACCTATCAACCGGAAAACGCCAAAAATCCAATTTCTCCAATTCAAGCCTAAATCTACTCTGGACCTCTAAAACTCATTCCGATCACGCTCCTAAGTCCCAAATCACCTCCCGAAGCTATACGAACCATCAGAATTTACATCCGAGCCTTCTAACATATAAGTCAATATCCGATTGAATTTTCCAACTTAAGCTTCCTCAAAAGAGACTAAGTGTCTCCAACCTTACCAAATCCTTTCCGAATCCGAGCCAACCAACCCGATCACACACAAAACCGATAGACAAAGCAATAAAAAGCAGAAATGAGGGAAACAGAGCAGTAACTCATGAGACGACTGGCCGGGTCATCACATCCATTTAAAAGAAACTTACCACCCGACGCAAATTTCAAGAGCTGTGAACTGTTTTCAAGAGTCGTGGACTGTTTGCTGCAATTATTTTCTTAGTTTTGGACTTGTTTTCTGCTGGTTTTAGTGTACCTTCATGGGGTTCAATGCGCTGAAATATGCAGCCTTGTTTGAATTGTGTTCTACAATAATTTAGTTATTATAGTTCTCAACTATTTTGTGTTGGTTTTAGTGAGATGAAAAAAGAGTTAATAGGTATTACAAAGAAGATACAAAATTATGTCCTGTGTGATGTAGTTTTGGTAAATTATGTAAGTGCTTTGGTCTTTGATTTCCAGTTTTACTTTTGGCTAATTATCCAGATTTGCATATATATATGTTAGTTGCAGTTTTTCAATTTTATTTTTCTCGTACCTAGTTTATTGCTATTCAAAAAGTATGTTAGAGAAATTGACGTTCAAATTATGAGTTGGCCAACATTTATTTCCTTAGCATGGATTTGTTTTTGGTTTTTTTTTTTGGTTTTATTCTGTAAATACGTATTAGTTGAAATGGTTGTGCAACAACAAAAATAGAGATATGGAAACGTACGCAGCAAACAGGCAACAACTCTTGAAATTTGGGTCGGGTGGTGGGTGGGTTTCTTTTAAATGAATTGGGTTAAAAAAATGGTTCATTTTAATATGGTGTTGTCGCGTGACATTTTATCTAAAATAAAAGTAATTTTGTTCCAAAGTATGACGACATGAGCATAAATATCCCAATAATATAACGAGGTCTATTCTTAAACTATTTTCGAGAATACAAGGTATATTTGACCCTTTATCGAATTCTAAATGTCTGCTTTTATTTTCTAGCCACTTATTTAAAAGGATACAGGGTTACTTTTGACAACAAATTACTTTTAAAATTTATGGGAACTTGAGTCATTAAAATGATTTGAAACTGAAACACAATTGTTATCTGTGAGGCAATAAACATTCTTCGGATTGAACTTAAGAGTTACTTTCAAACTTGTTTCTTATAACAGATTCTTTTCTTCTTTAACTCTATATATATCTTTGGTCCTTCATTAATTTTTTGGGGTGATTAATTTCATATAGCAATTGTTACCATAAGCGTTCAGCGAGGGTCTAAAATTCTTTATGTCTCAGTTCATTTGAGAATTTCCATCATTTTATCTTTATTAATTTGATTATTGTTATTATTTAACTTCCATAAACTCCTAAATGAAGAGGGTAATAAGGATATTGTGTTAGGTGATTTGAATGTAATGACCCGACTTGTTGTTTTAAGCATTTGCATTCCGTTCAGCCGTTTGAAGTCTTGAGTAGCTTCATATGATGTATTATGAATTGTGTGAATCGTCGATTTTGGTTTTTAGCTTATTCAGAATTGATTTGGAAAAATTGATTCTCAACTAGGAAGCTTTAAGTTGGAAAAGTTGATCAAGTTGGATTTTGTAGTACATGACCCTGGATCGGATGTTTCGACGTCGTTTCTTCAAGCATAAGTAGTACCACATTAAGCAAATGAGCTTCAATTTCTATTTTTATTGAAGCATTAGATCTCTATCATAATTCTGGAACCATAGCAATTGGAATCATCAAGTTTCGACATCGTATGAAGAATTTATGGTCATTTTACTACAAATTAGGTTACCAGATTTTTTTCAGATTAATTACGAATTTGCCGCTGAATTCATATTTAAAAAACTGCACTATTTCCAAATATTGAAACCAACATATCTCCTTCATTATGAGATCAAATGGAGTAATTCAAAAGCCTAACTTAACTAAAATTTCACAAGAAATCTATTGGAGGTATCAAAAGCGAGTTTAGAAGCATATAATATCAAGGGTTCGTTTATTTAGTCATATTTTGAGCTGGGGAGCTCGGATTTCGGCAATTTTGGAGGCGATTTTCACCACACGAAGTGGGGTAAGCATTCTTAACTCGGTTTTGATTATATTTCATGAATCTATTCTCGTTTTTGGCATTTGATGGATGAATTCAAAAGAGAAATTGGGAGTTTTTGTCCAATGTTTCAAAGAGTGATTATTTGAGTTTTGAACATGGATTCGAAGTCGGATTTGACTGAAGCTAGTATGGTTGGACTCGTAATTGAATGAGTTATCGGATTTTGTGAGTTTTGTCGGGTTTCGAGGTGCGGGTACGAGTTTGAATTTTTGGTTGACTTCGAGATTTTTATTAAATATTCAACCTTTATCATTTGGAATTATTTTGTTAGGCATTATTTGATGTATTTGAGTTGCTTTTGGCTAGTTTTGAGCCTTTCGGAGGTTGATGAGCGCGGAATGGAATATCTAGAGTATTGGTTGGCTTACTCGGTTATTGAATATGGCTTATTTGAGGTAAGAATCTTATCTAAACTTAGTTGAGACACTAATTTCCTGAATTATTTATGATAGCCACGTACTATGGGTGCGCATATGTAAGGGGTTTGAGCCCTTGTGCAAGCACCATGGTATTTATCTAAGCTCGAGGTAGTGCTTAGGCTATGATATGCCTAGAGTTGAATGTTAAGCTTTAAACTATAACATTTTTCATATTTGTATCATTGTTGTGAACTATTTGAGCCATGTTTGAGGTTACAAAGAGGCTAATTCCCTTAATAAAACTTGGTAATTCCTAGTTCTGTGATAAATTACCGATTTGAGCTACGATAGCGCATATTGCACATGCCTACACTTTAGAATGTAATTATGCTAGTCGAGGAGCTTGAAATCTGATATTTTATTCATCATATACATGTGTTCTTATATACTTGCTTCTGTACGATATGATTTGGACTATTGTGCATGTGACCATGCCGGGAGAATTGATACTATAGCACGTGATTTGTCCGTGCAGTACATGAGTTGTCCGTGTGGATTCAGACATTGATACTACAACACGTGAGCTATCCGTATAGCACGTGAGTTATCCGTGCAGATCCAGATATTGATACTATAACATGTGAGTTATCCGTGCAACATGTGAGTTATCCGTACGGATCCAGATATTGATACTATAGCTTAGGAGTTGTTCGTGCAGCACATGAGTTGTCCGTGCGGATCCAGATATTGGCACTATAGCACGTGAGTTATCCGTGCTGTTGATATTGATGTGAGCTCTAGGAGAACTAATTATATTTCATGGTTTCATACTTATTTGTATCATTAAATTAGTGAATTGAATGGAAGAAAATGAGAAATTTTGTATAAAACCTTTCAAAATGTAAAATAAGAATTTGAGGAGCGATCCGATGTCGGAAATCTTTCATCTTTACTTACCAATCCCTTAACTGATTACTTGATTTACTTGTATATCTCCCTTATATGCTGGATTGTTGATTGAGTAGAACACTTTAAGACTAAGAATCGTGAGCATCAAAAATGGTTTTACCTGAGATTGTCCCTAATTTGATCATATACATGTTCTATACTTGTTGGAAATATTGAACTGTAGAGGTGTTAGTGAGTATCATCTATAGTTCATTCTTATTTTATCTCACCGAGGTTAGTTAGGATTCTTATTGAGTACATGGGGTCGGTTGTACTTATACTACACTTCTGCACCTTGCGTGCAGATACTTGTGTTGATGCTAATGTGTATCATGAGGGCTGACATTGAAGATGTACCTGCATTCCAATTATGGATATCACTTGTTCTTGGTAGCATTAGATTCGGATTATGTTCATTTACTTTTCAAACAGACGATGTAATTATTTCAATTCAGTTTTGTAAAAAATCTAAGTCTTAGTGGCTAATGACTTGTACTACCAGTCCTTGGGAACTCTTTGTATATAAGTTCAATTTTATTATCTGTCACGACGCGAATTGCCCACCGTCGGGACAATGATGGCGCCTAACATTGAACCCGCTAGGCAAGCCAACATTATTTATTATTCACCCTTTTTACCTTTATATTTAATAATTTACCAAATTAATGCAAATATACAGTGGAATTAAAAGTGCGGAAGAATAGAATTTAACATTTAAGTTAATACCAATACGAATCCATAATAATAATCCTCCCAGAACTGGTGTCACAATCTCACGGACTATCCAAGAATACTACAAATAGGGTCTAAACAAAGAAAATACATGTCTGTCTTTGAAATAGAAAAGAACAGAAAAAAACAAGATAGGAAGGGGACGCCAAGGCTTGCGGACGCTTGCAGGACTACCTCAGATCTTCGATGGACTGAAGGCAGCAACCCCTAGCTAAGGTCTGTATGCTCCATTACTGGGATCTGCACAAAAGAGTGTAGAGTGTAGTATCAGTACAACCGACCCCATGTACTGAGTAAGTGTCGAGCCTAACCTCGGCGAAGTAGTGACGAGACTAGGACACAACAAACAACATAACCTGCAGTTAAACCATATCTAGCAGAATAACAGTAATAGAAGCAATTTAAAAGTAACGGGGATGGGTAACATGCTATGGGGGAATACCAACATAAAGAATCACAGTAATAACAGAACAAAATAATTAAGGCACTTGAACCGATAACAACAAGAAATCATAACAAACTGGCAATAAGTGCACGACATCACCCTTCGTGCTTTTACTCTCAATCCTCACCACAATCAATAATGAAAATGTGCACGACATTACCCTTCATGCTTTTACTCTCAATCCTCACCACAATCAATAATGAAAATATGTACGACATCACCCTTCGTGCTTTATATCTCTTTCTCACCATATAAATATTAGAAACGTGCACGACATCACCCTTCCTGCATTATCTCTCTTCCTCACCATATGCATCAATATCAATGTAAATGTACACGGCATCACCCTTCGTGCTTTATCACTCTTTTCTCACCATATACATAAGTATGAATGTGCACGGCATCACCCTTCGTGCTTTATCACTCTTTCCTCATCCAAACAATAGCAACAACAACATCCCGATAAGGGAATTAACAATAAGAATAAATACATCCCGGCAAGGGAATCAACAATAAGAATTAAATACGTCCCGGCAAGGGAATCATCTATAACTAAAATTGTACGAATAATTAACTTCACAAAATGAACCTCAACTAGAGCCAATGCTCAACAATAAACAAATACCAAGAAGATAATCATAAGTCTTGCTCAACATGGATAATCAACAATTTAGGCATTTGTAGTACTTATTAAGAAACACAACGATCACAATTTAAGACTCACAGGCATGCTTGACACCAACGTATAGATACTCGTCACCACACCTATATGTCGTACACTACACTAGCACATAGCAAATAAGGCACAACACCTATTCCCTCAAGCTAAGATTAGACCAAACACTTACCTCAAATTCCACGGTCAAACTCAAGCCTCAAATACTGCTTTCCCTTTTGATTCCACATCCAATTCAATTGTATCTAGTCAGTATTAACTTATTAACATCAATAAATGCTAAAGAATTCATACCCAATGCTTAATTGTAGCTTTCCAACATTTTCCCCAAAAATCCAAAAATTGACCCCGGGCCCGCTTGGTAAAAACCCGAGGTTCGGACCAAAACCTGATTACCCATTAACCCACGAGCCCAAATATGCAATTAGTTTCGAAATCCGACCCCAAAATGAGGTCTAAATTCTAGTTATTCAAAAAGTCCTAACTCTACCCAAATTCCCAATTTCTACCATAACAATTCTTGAATTTTTTATTTAAAAGTGATGAAAAACATTGGGTAATTGAAAGAGTAGAGTTTAGAATTGATTACTTTGGGGATAAACTTTGGTGAATAAAATCGTCTCAAGGGCTAGGTAGTTCGAAAAATAGGAAGAAAAGGGTTTTTCCGTTTTTAAAAATGACTTTAGATAGATGGGCAGGCCTTTACCACGTTCGCATAGAGTACTGGCCCAGTGGCCCACGCGTTCATGCTGAGGCCCGCATTCATGGAGATTTAGCTCCTCAGGCCTACGCGTTCGCGATTGCAAGGCTGCATTCGCGTTGAGTAATGGGCTCCCCTTCCCCAAGCCCAGCTACCCTTTGCGTTCGCAGAGGGGAGGGTACGTTCACGAAGCACAAAATGACCCCCAACTATTCTACTCTACGCGTTCGCGACTGGGGTAACGCGAACGCGACGAACAAATTATTTGAGCACCACCAACAACAAAAACCAGCAACTTTTCTAAGTGTAAAACATCCCGTGGCCTATCCGAAACTCACCCGATCCCTCGGGTCTCCAAACCAAATATGCACTGTAACAACCCGACCGGTCGTTTTAAGAATTAACGCCCCCGATCCCTTATTAACTGCTTTCCCCGTGTTTGTTTCTGCTATTTTGATTTACCGGGATGATTTGTTTTGAGTTTCAGAGTGTTTTGGGATACTTAATCCCTAAAAGAAAGTTTAAGCTTTAGAATTTGGACCGTAGTCGGAGTAGTGTGAATACGGCTTCGGAATGTAATTCCGGGGCATGTTCAGATTGTGTTTTGGAGGTCCGTAGCTTATTTAGGCTTGAAATGCCGAAAGTTGATTTTTTGAAGTTTCCAGTTCGATAGTGAGATTTTGATATCGGGGTCAGAATGAAATTCTGAAAGTTGGAGTTGCTCTATAGTATTTAATGTGACGTGAGTGCAAAATTTCAGGTCATTCAGACGAGGTTTGATAGACTTTTTGATTGAAAGCAAAATTTGGGAGTTTTTGGAGTTCTTAGGCTTGAATCCGATATTAATTTGGTGTTTTGATGTTGTTTTGAGC
The DNA here is from genome assembly GCF_000393655.2 of Nicotiana sylvestris. Classification (NCBI taxonomy): domain Eukaryota; kingdom Viridiplantae; phylum Streptophyta; class Magnoliopsida; order Solanales; family Solanaceae; genus Nicotiana; species Nicotiana sylvestris. The sequence continues at coordinate 30,604,609 of NC_091068.1, forward strand.
AATCCTAAGGTTGGAACAAGTTTGAATGATGTTATGGGATATGTTGGCATGTTTGGTTGAGGTCCCGAGGGCCTCGGGTGGTTAAACGGATCAAATGCATGTTTGAAAAATTGCAGAAAATGCAGCAGGTCTCCAGTTCTGGTTTCCTTCCTCGCGTTCGCGAGCAGGGTCTCGCGTTCGCAAAGAGGATCTGGGGCAGGTGGAAGCTTAACACTTCGCATTCATGATGATGGTCCCGCATTCGCAAAGCTGAAAGGTCATATGCCTACGCGTCCGCGAAGGAGGTCCCGCGTTCACGTAGGAGGGAGAGAGTTGCTACCGCGTTCACGGCAGGGTCATCACGTTCGCGGTGAAGGAATTCTGGGCCAAGCAAAGTTATGCTTCGCGGACACGATGGGCTTTCCACGTTTGCGAAGAAGGAATTACCTGGGTAGATTATAAAGTTTCAAAATCGAGGGTTTAGCCATTTTTATCAAAACTAGAGTTTGGGAGCTCGGATTTGAACGAGATTTTGAGGGATTTTCAGAGATATCAATTGGGTAATGATTCATAGCTCTTTTTTGCTTATAAACCATTAATCTAAACGTGAATTCATCATCTAATTTCGGATTTGGGGTGAGAAATTGGGGAAAAATTTGGAAATGTTTTTAGGACTAATTTTGGGGTTTTGATTAAGATTTTGGTATTGGATTTGAATAATTTTGATATGGTTAGACTCGTGAGTGAATGAGGGTTCATAATCCGTAACTTTTACCCGATTCTGATAAGTGGGCCCCGGGGAATTTTTGGGCGATTTTCTTAATTTTGCGTGTTAGCTTCGAATTAATTAGTCGAATTAGTTGTTTGTAGTTGTATTTATGCATTGGTATTAATTTGATTAGATTTGGGCCACCCGGAGTTGGATACTCATGGCAAGAACGTGATATCGATTTGAATGAGCTGGTTCGAGGTAAGTGGCTTGCCTAACCTTGTGTGTGGGAACTCTCCTTAGGATTTGGTATTGTTGATATATGAAATGCCTTGTACATAAGGTGACGAGTGCGTGCATGTGCTAATTGTTGAAAATTCTATTTTCATTAAGTAACTATAATTGTGTTTTCTTTCCTGTTTATACTACTTGCATTTTAAGCCTACTGTTAGCTTAGGAAAACATGTCTAATTGACTTAATTGCTTTACTTGCTCAAACTGCTTTATTTGAATTATGTGCAGCATGCTAGGTTAGAAGTACCTGTTTTACTTTGGTATGAAATTTGGATTGAATTGAATATTCTTTATGTTGCTGCTGTGTGTTTACTTTGGGACTACGTGACGATATCCCGAGAGAGATCCCCCTGCATGTTTACATTGGGACTACGGATTTCTATTTTGGTAGATCCCCCTGCACATTTATATTGAAACTACAGGACTGCACCCGGTAGATTCCTTCAGTATTGGTATTTACATTTCGGACTACGGATTGGGATTCTGGTAGATCTCCGCGCACTATGAGTCGGACTATGGGATGACACCCGGGAGATCCACTGGATACTTACATTTGGGGACTATAGGACGGTATCATGGGAGATCCCCGGTTGCTATCTCTGTATGGAGTTATGTTCTTATTTGTAATTTTCTCTCCGTTGTATTTGTTGTTATTCTTATTATCCTGTGTTACTTCATATTATTAGCATTTAATTATATTGTCATATTCTATACTGTTTTACCTCGTTTTTTAGCTATAATCAGTAGGGCCCTGACCTTCCTCATCACTACTCAACCGAGGTTAGGCTTGACACTTACTGAGTACCGTTGTGGTGTACTCATACCCTTCCTGCGCATGTTTTTTCATGTGCAGATCCAGGTTCTTTGGCTCAGCCCTAATATCCTTGAGGCAATGCTATTCTTCAGAGACATTAAGGTATATCTGCCGCGTCCCCAAACTGAAGAGTCCCTCTCTATTCTCTCATGTAGTTATAACCCTTCTGTATTTCTTTTGATTTAGACATTCTAGAGTTAGAGCACTATGTAGTATCCATAGCTTGTGATTTCACGAGATTCCGAGTTTTGGGAAGTTGTTCAGTTTTTGAGATCTTGTATTGGTATATGCCGAGCGATATCTTAAATGCTTCTATATTTGCTTATTTTTAGTCTTTATTAGTTTTTCTGCATTTTGTTTCTTTTTTCTGAAATTGTTAGGCTTACCTAGTCGTAGAGACTAGGTGCTGTCATGACAGTTCACGGACGGCGAACTTGGGTCGTGACAAGTTGGTATCAGAGCTCTAGGTTCATAGGAGTCATGAATCACAAGCCGGTTTATTAGAGTCTTGCGGATCGGTACAGAGACGTCTGTACTTACTATGAGAGGCTATGTAAATGTTAGGAAAATTCTACTTCATTTGATTTCCTTGTCGTGCGAAATTTTGATATCACAAATCTAAACTTCTGCCTTCTATTCTCTCACAGATGGTGAGGACACGTGCTACCAGAGATGATCAGGCACCCGCACCCCCTACTGGAGCCGTCAGAGGTAGGGGCCGGTGTAGAGGCCGAGGACGCGCACGTAGTGCAGCTAAAGCACCCGCGCGAGCTGCTACCAATAGCTCCCACCAGAGCCCAGGCACCTGATACGCCTACTGCTACTATTACTCTAGCTCTTTAAGAGGCTCTTGCACCGTTTATGAGCATGTACACCACTTTGGCTCAGGCAGGGTTGCTTCCCCTTGCTGCAACCATATCTCAAGACGGGGAGGAGCACAGACTCCCGCAGCCCACACTCCTGAGCAGCGAGTGCATGATGATCAGGTCATAGAGATTATTCTTGTACAACTGGAAGCCCTAGATCAGCCCGAGGACAGGGCATCAGCTTTCAAGGATGAGCAATGAAGGCTTGAGAGGTTCAATAAGTACAAACGTCATGTATTTAGTGGTCTAGCATCAGATGATGATCTCAAATTTATAAAGGAGTGCTACCGTATCCTCCGTACCATGGGTATATTAGGTTCGAGCGGGGTTTTCTTCACTACGTTCCAGTTTTGAGGGGTAGCCTATCAGTGTTGGTGCACTTATGAGTTGGACAGTCCAGATGAGGTAGCTTCGCTGACTTGGGCTCAGTTTTCAGATATGTTCTTGAGAGAGTTTCTTCCTCAGAGCCTCAGGGACGCATGGCGTGTAAAGTTTGAACATTTGCACCAGGGTACTATGACTGTTTTGGAGTATGCTATCCGTTTCACTCACTTGGGTAGGCATGCACCAGCCTTGGTTGCTACTATTCGCGAGAGGGTTCGCCGGTTTATTGAGGGGCTTATTCCCAGCATCATATCTAGTATGGCTCGAGAGTTGGAGATGAATATTCATTATTAGCAGGTGGTGAGCATTGCTAAGAGGATAGAGGGTATGCATGCTCGGATAGAAAGGAGAAGGAGGCCAAGAGGTCTCGAGAGTCGGGCCATTATTCCATTGCCCGTGCTCCAGCTGTAGTTCGTCATGGTAGGGGTTATATGAGTCACCTTATTCATTCAGATCTTCCAGTAGCCAGTGATATTCCAGCTACTCCTAGACCTCAGGAGCCTTATTATGCACCACCAGTATCTAGTGCGCCTCCTACACGGGGTGCTTTCAGTGGTCAGTCCAGCAGACTTGGCTCGAGCCAGTCATAGCCACCACGTCCTCCCAAAGCTTGTTTTGAGTGTGGTGACACATGCCATATGGTGAGGGATTGCCCCAAACATAGGAGGGGTGCACCTCCACAGACTCCTCAGCCACAGTATGCCCCGCAGAGTTCCCAGGCTATGGTTCTAGCACCAGTTGCCACCCCACCTGCTCAACCAGCTAGAGGTGGAGGTCGGGGAGGTAAAGGTCGCCCTAAATGGGGAGGCCATGCCAGATATTATGCCTTTCCTGCCCATACTGAGGCTGTCGCCTCCAATTCTGTCATCACAATTATTGTCCTGGTTTGTCATAGAGATGCATCGGTTCTATTCGATCCAGGCTCCACTTATTCTTATGTGTCTTCTTATTTTGCCCCACATTTGGGCGTATCTCGGGATTATTTGAGTTCTCCTATTTATATTTCTACTCCTATGGGGGATTCCCTTGTTGTAGACCGCATTTATCGGTCGTGTTTGGTTTCTATTAGTGGTTTTGAGACCAGAGATGATTTATTATTGCTCAGCATGGTAGAATTCAACGTTATCTTGGGCATGGACTAGTTGTCGCCCCATTATGCTATTCTTGATTATCACACCAAAATCGTAATGCTGGCTATGCAAGGTGTACTGCGAGTAAAGTGGAGGGGCACTTTAGATCACACTCCCAATAGAGTTATGTCTTTCCTTATGGCTCAGCGAATGGTTAAGAAGGGGTGTAACGCGTATCTGGCCCATGTGAGAGATGTTAGTGTTGATATCCCCACAATTGATTCAGTCCTAGTAGTATGGGACTTCCCTAATGTGTTTCCAGCTGATCATCCGGGTATGACACCCGACAGAGCTATTGATTTTAGCATTGATCTGTTGCTGGGAACTCAACCCATTTCTATTCCTCCGTATCGTATGGCCCCTTTTGAGTTGAAGGAGTTAAAAGAACAATTATAGGAATTGCTTGATAAGGGTTTTATTTGGCCCAGTATATCACCTTGGGGGTGCTCCTGTCTTATTTGTGAAGAAAAAGGATGATTATATGCGTATGTTCATTGATTATCGCCAGTTGAACAAAGTTACAGTGAAGAACCGATATCCTTTGCCTCGTATTGATGATTTGTTTGACCAGTTACAGGGTGCACGAGTGTTTTCTAAGATTGACTTGCGTTCAGGATACCATCAGTTGAAGATTCGGGAGCCAGATATCCCGAAGACTGCTTTCAGGACTCGGTATGGTCATTACGAGTTCCTTGTTATGTCATTTGGGATGACCAATGCCCCAACAGCCTTCATGCATTTGATGCACAGTGTGTTCCGGCCATATTTTGACTCGTTCGTCATTATCTTTATTGATGATATTCTAGTATACGCCCGGAGTGGGGAGGATCATGAGCAACACCTGAGGACAGTGCTTCAGACTTTGAGGGAAAAGAAGTTATATGCAAAGTTCTCGAAATATTAGTTTTTGTTGGATTATGTGGCATTCTTGGGCCACGTGGTATCGAGTGAGGGTATATAGGTGGATTCGAAGAAAGTGGAAGCAGTGCAGAGTTGGCCTAGACCATCCTCAGCAACAGAGGTCCGCAGTTTTCTAGGCTTGGCGGGTTATTACCGTCGATTTGTTGAGGGGTTTTCATCTATTGCAGCACCTATGACCAAGCTGACCCAGAAGGGTGCTCCATTCCAGTGGATGGAAGAGTGTGAGGCGAGCTTCCAGAAGCTCAAGACAGCTTTGACTACAACCCTAGTTTTGATATTGCCTACAGGTTTGGGATCTTATACTGTCTGTTGATACCCAACGTTTCCCATAATATTTCAAAACTATGCCTGAGCATAAATTAGTATTTTTCCATACAATTTTTGCATTTTAAAATATTTTAACTAATTTCTCCCAGCATTTATTTTATAAAACAATCATTAAATTGCATCACAAAAAAGTTTTAATAATTTTTGTGGCTTAATTTTTGCATTCGTATTAAGTTTCAATTATTACACAAATAGCCACATCTGTATTTTTAGGATACAATTGTAATTACTTTGAAATTATAGCCTATGCATGCATTATTACATCATTTTACCAAAAATAGCCTTTTATATTTTTTAAATATTAAGTAATTACTTTAAAACATTTTCATGCATTAAAATCATTTTTTATAATTTATTAGCCATTTTAAAAATTATTTTAGAAATTAATTACGTATTTAACAAATATCCCCTTTTCATTTAAAAACTTAGCCTATTAACTAAGCCCAATTTTAATCCCTTAAACCAGCCGAGAAACCCAAGGCCTAATACCCATCTGACCCTAACAAATTTACCCGACCCGATTCTTGTTAGATCCTGGCCGTTGATAATTTTGATCAATGGTCCAAATCTCCCCTTACCTAAAATAAACTAACCTATAACTGTCATGACCGGGATTTCCCACCCTCGGAAGTCGTGATGGCACCTACTCGTAGAAGCTAGGCAAGCCACGAAGTTTAGAAATCTTTAACTCTTTCATTTTAATCCTTTTTAACAACTCGTATTAACAGGTGATGAACATTTGAATAATAGCGAAAGATGAAAATTAAGTGAAAAACTTAAACGAATATAATACCAAAACAAATATGAAAAGCCAATATATGTCTCTACCCTGAAACCGGTGTCACAACATTCACGGACTGTCTATGATTACTACATACAAATGTCTGAAAGAAAGAAACACAGCCTGTATCGGATACAAGTGATAACAGAACATAATAATGGATAGAAGACATGCCGGGCCTGCGGACGCCTGCAGGACTACCTCGAAATCTCGATGGACTGAAGGCTGGCTCCCAAGCTACTGCCCCAATGCTGCTCCGATATCTGCACAAAGTGCAGAGTGTAGCATCAACACAACCGACCCCATGTGCTGGTAATTGTCTGGCCTAACCCCGGCGAGGTAGTGACGAGGCTAGGACCAGACTCCAGATAAACCTGTGCAATTATATAATGTACGGCGGAAAATAAACAGTAATAAGCAATTTAAATGGGAGGGGGTACATGCTTCGGGGGGACATATCAGTTATAGCAGAAACTAACTAGAAATATGAAAGGACAGTACAACATCTACAACAATACAGTAATACTACTGTTGCGGCGCGCAATCCGATCCCTTATCATTTAACACTGTTGCGGCGTGCAACCCGATCCATCTATATAACTGTTGCGGCATGCAACCCGATCCAATATAATATTTGTTGCGGCGTGCAACCCGATCCAACATAATATAATATTGTGGCGTGCAACCCGATCCATATATAATAATGTTGCGGCGCGCAACCCGTTCCAAATATACAGTCAACAATAATCATTATAACCGTCCCGACAAGGGATCAACAATAAACTACACCATCCCACAAGGGAATTCAACAGTACAAGTATATACGTCCCGGCAAGGGAGAATCAGCTATAACCTATCTTAACTCAACTCCTACTCATCTCAGTTATCACCATTACTCAATCATAAGTAGATTCCACGAAAATAAACTAAGTCTTTGCTCAATGCCAAGAATTTACCCACTAAAGCATCCATAGTATCATTAAGAATACAACAAGTATCAATTTAAGACTCATGGTCATGCTCGACACCAACGTATATATACTCGTCACCATGCCTATATGTCGTACTCAACAAGAAACAAATATCAAATAAGACTCAACTCCTAATCCCTCAAGCTAAGGTTAGACCGAACACTTACCTCGATGCCACGAACACAATTCACGGCTCAACTATCGCTTTACCTCTTGATTCCACCATCAATTCGCTCGTATCTAGTCACAAGTTACTTAACTATATCAATAAATATTAAATGAATCAATTCTATTGCACGAAAATAGGTTGCCCTTATTTGATAATTGCTTCCATCAAAAGAGCATGTATAAGCGCCTCCCCACAACCGTGTAAAATGCTTATAAATAAAGAAAGCAAGTTCCATGTATTCTACATAATACAGGTAGCTTAGTCCACGCACACTCACACAATGTATTACATAAATTTGAACACATGCAATTCAACTTTTACAAAATGGATCAGAATATTCAATATATTAATGCAATTTGGAGTTCAACAAATCTTAAAAAAAGGAAAAAGAAAAAGTTTGTGGCTAGCACAACCAGATAGAATTGACTTAAATTTGCATAGAAAAATTAACATCTGATAAAACAAGAATATTTTAGCATCCTTGACAGACAATCAAACATTTAACATGGTAAACCTGCATAATGAAAACCATAAAATAACTCTACAAGTAAAAACTTTAACGAAGGTGAGAAAGTATACCAAATAATATAGTAAACGGTTGCGGCGGACAAGTAAAAGCTAGGGTTTTGCGGACTTGAAATGGAAGAAGAGTGGAGCTTTTTAATATATTGCAGAAAAGGCCCTTGCACTTTTAAAATCTCTCCCTTAAAATTTAAAACTTCAAATTACAACTTATCACTCCACAAATCTACATTATATTTTACTCCCTCCGTTTTAATTTATGTGAATCTATTTCTATTTTTTTGGTCCGAATCACGTCAAATGACATCCGTTTCTCACCAATTTTCACAGAAACATCTTAAATCATATATAAGACATGTACCGAGTGCCGGAACCAAAATACGGGCCCGATACCAACGTGTTCTAATCAAATTTCATTTTGAATTTCTTTAAACTGTTTCAGAAAATAAGTTTCTTTAAAAAGTCTTTTCTCGGGCTTGGGACCTCGGAATCCGATTCCGGGCATATACTCAAGTCCCATATTTTCCTACAGACCCTCCGGGATCGTCAAATCACGGATCCGGGTCTGTTTATCCAAAATGTTGACCGAAGTCAAATTAACTCATTTTTGTAGCCAAATTTTATTATTTTTTCACATTCTCCACCTCTAAAATAGCCGTTCGTCCTCAAACGGACAGAAGAAGGAAGTACCTGAGTCGGGGACAAGATGGTGATAACGGCTCCGCATATCGGTCTTAGACTCCCAGGTTGATGCCTCAGGAGGCTGACCTCTCCATTGAACATGAACAGAAGGAAAACTCTTCGACCTCAACTAACGAACCTGCCGGTCTAAAATAGCTACCGGCTCCTCCTCATAAGACAAGTCCTTGTCCAACTAGACGGTGCTGAAATCTAACACGTGGGATGGATCGTCGTGATACTTCCGAAGCATGGACACATGAAACACTAGATGCACGACTGATAAGCTCGGCGGCAATGCAAGTCTATAAGCCACCTCTCCCACTCGATCAAGAATCTCAAACGAACCAATGAACCTAGGGATAAGCTTGCCCTTCTTCCCAAATCTCATCACGCCTTTCATAGGCGACACTCGGAGCAGTACCCGCTCGCCGACCATGAATGCCAAATCACTAACCTTGCGGTCTGGATAACTCTTTTACCTGGACTGAGCTGTACGAAGCCTATCCTGAATAATCCTGACCTTGTCCAAGGCCTCCTGAACCAAATCCATACCTAACAATCGAGCCTCACCCGACTCAAACCATCCAACCGGAGATCGACACCGTCTACCATATAAAGCCTCATAAGGAGCCATTTGGATACTCGACTGGTAGCTGTTATTGTAGGCAAACTCTGCTAAAGGCAAAAACTGATCCCACGAGCCTCCAAAGTCAATGACACAAGCTCGGAGCATATCCTCCAAAATCTGAATAGTCCGCTCAGACTGGCCGTCCATCTAAGGATGAAAAGCTGTGCTCAACTCAACCCGTGTGCCCAACTCTCGCTGAATTGCTCTCTAGAAATGTGAGGTAAACTGCGTACGTTGATCCGAAATGATAGACACAGGCACACCATGAAGACAAATAATCTCCCGGATATAGATCTCAGCCAATCTCTCAGATGAATAAGAGACTGCCACAGGAATGAAATGCGCTGATGTGGTCAGCCTATCAATAATGACCCATACTGCGTCGAACCTTCTCCGAGTCTACGGGAGTCCAACAACGAAATCTATAGTGACCCGCTCCCATTTCCACTCAGGAACTTCAATCCTCTAAAATAAACCACTAGGCCTCTGATGCTCGTACTTAACCTGCTGACAATTCAAACACTGAGCCACATATGCAACGATATCCTTCTTCATTCTCTACCACCAATAGTGCTGTCGCAAATCCAGATACATCTTCGCGATGCCCGGATGAATAGAGTATCGGGAGCTATGGGCCTCCTCTAAGATCAACTCCCAAAGCCCATCCACATTAGGTACACAAACTCGACCCTGCAATCTCAAAACTCCATCATCACCTAAGGTAACCTGCTTGGCACCTCCGTGCTACACCGTGTCTCTGAGGACACACAAATGAAGATCATCATACTTCCGATCTCGGATATGCTCCAATAATGAAGAACTAGCGATGGTGCAAGCTAACACACGGCTGGGCTCAGAAACATCCAACCTCACGAACTGATTGGCCAAAGCCTGAACATCTAAAGCAAGCGGTCTCTTACCGACCAGAATATAAGCAAGACTACCCATACTGGCTGACTTCCTACTCAAAGCATCGACCACCATATTGGTCTTTCCCGGATGATATAAGATAGTCATATCATAATCTTTCAGCAACTCCAACCACCTCCTCTGCCTCAAATTCAACTCCTTTTGCTTGAACAAATACTGAAGACTCTTGTGATCCGTGAATACCTCACATGCCACGCCATACAGATAATACCTCCAAATCTTCAACGCGTGAACAATGGCTGCCAACTCCAAATCATGAACCAGATAGTTTTTCTCATGAATCTTCAACTGCCGCGAAGCATAGGCAATGACCTTGCCACCCTGCATCAACACTGCACCAAGCCCAATATGAGATGCATCACAATAAACTATATAAGGCCTTGAACCTGTGGGCAAAACCAACACCGGTGCCGTAGTCAGAGCTGTCTTGAGCTTCTGAAAGCTCACCTCACACTCGTTCAATCATCCGAACTGGGCACTTTTCTGGGTCAACCTGGTCATCGCGGCTGCGATAGATGAGAACCCCTACACGAACCGATGATAGTAGCCTACCAATCCCAAGAAACTCCGAATCTCTATAGCTGATGCTGGTCTAGGCCAGTTCTTGACTGCCTCAATTTTCTTCTGATCAACCTGAATACCCTCTACCGATACAACATGACCCAGGAATGCAACTGAACTCAACCAGAACTCACACTTCGAGAACTTAGCATATAACTGACTATCCCTCAAGGTCTGAAGAACCACTAAGATGCTGCTCGTACTCCTCCCGGTTGCGGGAATATATCAAAATATCATCAATGAAGACTATCATGAATGAATCCAAATAAGGCCTGAACACTCGGTTCATCAAATCCATAAAAGTTGCTGGGGCATTTGTCAACCTGAATGACATCACCAAGAACTCATAATGCCCGTACCGAGTGCGGAAAGCTGTCTTAGGGACATCGGATGCCCTAATCCTCAATTGATGGTAGCCAGATCTCAAGTCAATCTTCGAAAATACCTTGTCACCCTAAAGCTGATCAATAAAATCATCAATCCTCAGCAATGGATACTTATTCTTGATTGTAACCTTGTTCAACTATCGATAAACAATACACATTCTCATCGACCCATCCTTCTTCTTAACAAGCAACACCGGCGCACCCCAAGGAGAAACACTATGTCTAATAAAACCTTTCTCCAGCAAGTCTTGCAGCTGTTCCTTCAACTCTTTCAACTCAGGCGGGGCCATACGATACGGCGGGATAGAAATGGGCTGAGTGCCTAGAGCCAAATCAATGCAAAAGTCAATATCCCTATCGGGTGGCATACTAGGCAGGTCTGTAGGGAATACCTCAACGAACTCATGAACAATTGGCACATAATCAATAGATGGAACCTCAGCACTAGAATCGCGAACATAGGCCAAACACCCCTTCTTGACCATGCGCCGAGCCTTCACATAAGAGATAACACTACGGGTAGAATAACCAAGAGTCCCTCTCCACTCTAAATGGGGTAGACCCAGCAAGGCTAAGGTCACAGTCTTGGCAAGACAGTCCAAGATAGCGTGGTAAGGTGATAACCAGTCCATCCCCAATATGACATCAAAATCAACCATGCACAAAAGCAACAAATCTACACGAGTCTCGAGACCCCCAATCACAACTATACAAGAGCGATGGACTCGATCTATCACAATAATATCACCTACCGGTATAGACATATAGGCAGGAGCACTCAATGAATCACTAGGCATGACCAGATACTGTGCAAAACAAGATGACACGTACGAGTACGTAGACCCAGGATCAAATAACACTGAAGCATCTCTATCACAAACTAGAACAGTACCTGTGATCACCGCATCTGAAGCCTCAACCTTGGGCCTGGCTGGAAGAGCATAACATCAGGGCTGGGCACCACCACCCTGGACTACATCTCTGGGACGGCTTGCAGTTGGCTAGCCTCTACCTCTAGCTGTCTGAGCTCGACCTCTAAATCCTCTACCTCCACCTCTAGCACCTCTACCCCCACCTCTAGCTGGCTGGGCAGTCTGTGGAACACCTGGTGCCTGAACCATAGCACGAGAACCCTGATACTGCGACTGAGTACCCACCAACCTCGGACAAGCCCTCCGGGTATGACCATACTTACCACACTCATAGCATCCACCTGAGTACTGCAATTGAGGAAACTAAGACTAACCTTGGCGACCTGAATGACCACCCCAAAAACTCTGGAGGGGCGGCGCACTAATAGGAGCTGGTGGTGCACTGTAGGGCTGCTGGTCCGAATACTGCATGTGAGAACCACGGCCACCTGAAGCACCGTGAGAAACTTGAAGAGCTGACTGAAAGGGTTTAGGAGGATGGCCTCTACCATATGAATCTTTGCCTCTAGATGAGGCACCACTGAATCTACCTGAATGACGGGGCCTCTTATCCGACCCATGACCACCTCCCTGTGACAGAACCATCTCAACTCTACGGGCCACATTGGACGCCTCATAAAAAGTAATCTCACTCTCAGCCTCCCTAGCCATCTGAAGACGAATCGGCTGAATAAGACCATCAATAAACCTCCTCACCATCTCTCTCAGTAGGGAGTATTATAAGAGCATGGCGATCCAAGTCGATGAATCTAGTCTTATATTAGGTAAAAGTCATGGAACCCTGCTGGAGACGCTCAAACTGCCTCCGATAGGACTCTCTCTGAGTAATGGGGAGAAACTTCTTCAACAATAGCTGTGTGAACTGGTCCCAAGTCAAGGCTGGCGATCCGACTGGTCTAGCTAAGCAATAATCTGTCCACCAAGTCTTGGCAGATCCAGACAAGCAAAATATAGCAAAATTGACCCCATTGGTCTCAACAATCCCCATGTTCCTGAGAACCTCATAGTAGCTGCCTAAATAATCCTGGGGATCCTCAGTAGATGCACCGCTGAAAGTAGTAGTGAAGAGCTTGGTGAACCTATCCAGCCTCAACAAAGCATTGGCATATATAGCTGCTCCATCACTGGTCTGAGACACCACACCTGGCTGAACTACTCTAACTGGTTGAACCGCTGGAGTCTGAATCTGGGGAGCTATTTGCTCCGGAGTGCGAGTAGCAGGAGTCTGGGCTCCTCCTCCCGCCTGAGAGATAGCTAGTGCTGTAAGAAGCAAGCCTGCCCGGGTGACTTTCCATGAGGCCCACTAGTCGGACCAAAGCATCCTAAAGAACGGGGGTAGAAATAAACCCCTTTGGGACCAGAGCTGGGCCTACCGGAACTGGTGGGCCAGAACCTCCTCATCAGAATCATCCTGAGGCTCCGCCACTAGGGCTGCTACTCAGGGCTGAGCTCTGCCCCTACCTCGGCCTCTATCACGGCCTTGGCCTCTATCACGGCCTTGGCCTCGCCCTCTGCCCCTCGTGGGAGCTACTACTAGGGGCTTAAGCTGCTGAGTGGTGGATGAGGAAGCGCGTGTTCTCGCCTTCTGCGAAAGAACAGATTAGAAAGTCAATTAGCATTGAGAAACAAAACCGCACGACAAGAAAGAACAAATGTGAAGAATTTCCTAACTCTGTAGCCTCTGGGGGATAAATACAGATATCTCCGTACTGATCCCTCAGACTCTACTGAGCTTGTCCATGAATTGTGAGACCTATGTAACTTAGAGCTCTGATACCAACTTGTCACGACCCGGATTTTCCACCCTCGGGAGTCATGATGGCGCCTACTCGTAGAAGCTAGGCAAGCCACAAAGTTCAGAAATATTTAACTCTTTCATTTTAATCCTTTTTAACAACTTGTATTGACAGGTGATGAACATTTGAATAATAGCGGAAGATAAAAATTAAGTAAAAAACTTAAACGAATATAATACCAAAATAAATACGAAAAGCCAATATATGTCTCTACCCAGAAACCGGTGTCACAACATTCACGGACTGTCTATGTTTACTACATACAAATGTCTGAAATAAAGAAACACAGCCTGTATTGGATACAAGTGATAACAGAACATAATAACGGATAGAAGAGACGCCGGGCCTGCGGACGCCTGCAGGACTACCTCGGAATCTCGATGGATTGAATGCCGGCTCCCAAGCTACTATCCCAATGCTGCTCCGGTATCTGCATAGAGTGCAGAGTGTAGCATCAGCACAACCGACCCTATGTGCTGATAATTGTCTGGCCTAACCACGGCGAGGTAGTGACGAGGCTAGGACCAGACTCTAGATAAACCTGTGCAATTATATAATGTAAGATGGAAAATAAACAGCAATAAGCAGTTTAAATGGGAGGGGTTACATGCTTCAGGGGAACATATCAGTTCTAGCAGAAAATAACTAGAAATATGAAAGGACAGTACAATATCTACAACAATACAGTAATACTACTGTTGCGACTCGCAACCCGATCCCTTATCATTCAACACTGTTGCGGTGTGCATCCTGGTCCATCTATATAACTTTTGCGGCATGCAACCCGATCCAATATAATATTTGTTGCGGCGTGCAACCCGATCCAACATAATATAATGTTGCGGCGTGCAACCCGATCCATATATAATAATGTTGCAGAGCGCAACCCATTCCAAATATACAGTCAACAATAATCATTATAACCGTCCCGGCAAGGGATCAACAATAAACTACACCATCCCACAAGGGAAGTCAACAGTACAAGTATATACGTCCCGGCAAGGGAGAATCAGTTATAACCAATCTTAACTCAACTCCTGCTCATCTCAGTTATCACCATTACTCAATCATAAGTAGATTCCACGAAAATAAACTAAGTCTTTGCTCAATGCCAAGAATTTACCCACTAAAGCATCCATAGTATCATTAAGAATACAACAAGTATCAATTTAAGACTTACGGTCATGCTCAACACCAACGTATAGATACTCGTTACCCTGCCTATATGTCGTACTCAACAAGAAGCAAATATCAAATAAGATTCAACTCTTAATCCCTCAAGCTAAGGTTAGACCGAACACTTACCTCGATGCCACAAACACAATTCATGGATCAACTATCGCTTTACCTCTTGATTCCACCACCAATTCGCTCGTATCTAGTCACAAGTTACTTAACTATATCAATAAATGTTAAATGAATCAATTCTAATGTATGAAAACAGGTTGCCCTTATTTGATATTTGCTTCCATCAAAAGAGCATGTATAAGCGCCTCCCGTGTTTCACACAAAACCTCTGTTACCCACAAATGCTCTCGAGTCCTAAGCCTAACCCTAATCCCTGTCACTAGCAAGAACTCTCATCTATGGAGATTCTGAGTATTCTTCGATGACTACTAGCTTTCTATACCCTCTGGTTTTTGATTACATGGATCTCTAAAGAATCTCATGGAGATTCAACCTGTTCCTTCGTCCGAAGTTTGTTTAGGTTCGAATCTATGGCTTTTAATTAAGTTTCTTTCATCTCAGCTGTTTCTGAAACCCTAGCTCTACAACCACTCGAATCTGTTCAGATCTTTGTAGATCTGAAAGGGTTTGAGTATTAGCTATCATTTTCCCTTGAAGATCTCCTATTTTGGTTAATTATTTCGATTCCATTAGATTTCTTCTGAAATTAGGGTTCGCCCTAAGTTTTATTCAAAAGGGTTTTTCTAACTTTTCAGTGTTTAAACTAATCGTTTCTTTACTATCTTGACTGATTCTCGTGTATATACTTAAAGCCTAGAAGTTTTTGTTTGTTGCACGGGTTTTCTCAAATTTTTCTCCGTTACTTGTTTATTTCTGTCAACTCAATGCACTGATTGATTTTTACTAAGGATTTGAACCACTTTTCTTGCTAAAACCAGTATTCTTTGGAATTTTTGCTTAATTTATTTCTATTTGGGATTTGAACCAATTTTTTCCGTTAAAGTCAGTATTATTTGGGGTTTTTTACTCACTTTCCTTATTTGTGGCTTGTAATTAGTATTATTCGCCTTATGCCAACTGATTGATTAATTTATGGTCAATTTATGATTTTGTTACTTAGTTATGCCCCAATCAGGGCTGGTAATGGATTCTCTTTGTACTAATGTGATCTTCCTGGATTTGTTTGTGCAAATTAATGGGGATTAGCCCCAATTAACTGGTTGATTATATTTACCTACTTTATTTATGAACCCTAGATCATTTTTACCTTATTTGTTTCACCTCCCTAAGGGCTATATATACACTCTCATTCTGGTTCTTAAACACGAACAAATAGTTTATCTACACTCTTACACTCTCAAAAGCTCTCTATTATCTTCTGTTACTTGAAATTCTTACTAATCCAGTCGGCTGTAAGCCAAGGCTAGATACTTGCACCATCTCTATTCTATACTCTGTATTCTCTCCTTAACTGGTATGTCCTGATTCAATTCACATTCCCAAACTATATGTTTTCTTTGTTACTGCAGTTCGTTAGTTGTGATTTCTAGTTCTATTTGCTATTCTATTCAATATGCAATCAACATGCCTAGATTACTGTATCACACAACATGTTTAAGTTTGTTATGTTAAAAGCTCTAACTAGTATACTGTTTAGCATGTCCAATCCTACTTTAGACAATCGCATGAATCCTATCTATTCACTAGTATGTCCTAACTACATTGTTTGTTTACTGTCTCACCCATCATGCCTGAATTCTACTTATTATATATGTGATTAGTAGTTCTAAAAACTTTGAATTCTACATGAAGTGTTTGTCTAATTTGTTCATCTAAGTCTTACTTACTCTACCTCACTAATGAGATCCTGCTAAGACATCTAGCCCTTTCAAAGGTATTCTAGTCATATGTATTGGTAGTACCTATGACTTATGTGTTACCAACATGTCTTTATTGTGATCTTTGTAACTAATTTGTCAACTACCCAACCTCATTTGCATATATGTTTGCTGATACACTAGGCTATATTCTATGGGCCCCCCCAATCCCCCTCTCCCTCTATGTAGAGTCTGTTTGCCCAAAAATGCTTCTGAAACTGTGTTTTCTGTGACTTGCTCCCTGATCTCAAAATGTTCTTCATGTTTTGTCAAACTGTTTTCCACTCAAACTAGTACAGGTTTTCAGAAAACTCTTTTCATTCCTAAGACCTTCTTTATACTTTTTACCAAACTCTTTCAAATCATTATGCACTCTCACATTACTCTTAGATTTCTAAGTTCTTCCCCTTTGATATATGTACTGCTTTGAGACCCTTGAGATCTCTCTGAACTCTGGCATATCAGGGCTGGCACTTCTACACTACACATAATCGGTCTTTGCTTGAGGAAAGTCTGGGTGTGAGCATTGCCCGGGATCCTCGAGGTCCTTAGGGAACTCTAACACACCTAGACATGAATTGGGCTATAGAACTATGGGCATTTTAGACCAGTAAGGGCTTGGTACATCATAACTGTTTTGGGCCTGCTTCAGACTCCCTATAACTTAGCTTCTATTTTATTTATGTAATTTATATTCAGTTCTTGGTCTGTAATAATTATTGTAAACAAACATTGGGGTGATTAGTGAAAACGGGTGGGTAATTGCATATTGTGGGTAAAATCGGGTAGATAACGTGCCTATAGGGTCTATTTTGATTCAAATGCGTTTGTTAGATAATATGCCTATAAGATCTGCTTTGGGTTAAAGAAATTCTGCATGCTTTACCTTCACACAATTAGAAGCCATGCCTATAGGATCTAAATCAGCTTTATAATGAAATATCATGCCTATAGGGTGTAATGTAATTGAAGTTCAGTTTCCATTACATCATGTATTCAAATTCGTCTCCTTAGAAATCATGCCTATAGGATTAAAATCAGTTTTAAAAGTAATCATGCCTATAGGGATTCACTTTGATCAAATAAATCATGCCTGCTTCACCTTATATTCAAATAGAAATTATGCTTATAGGATCTAAAACTAGTTTAGTTAGACCTAAAATCAATATACTCTAGGCTTATACTAGTAAGTTCTGAATCAGTTTATTTAAATAACCTGCTCTTTTCATGTTAATCAATATCTCTAGAAAGCATGCCTATAGGATCCAAATTACCCATTTAAATTGTTTTTACTGATTTACTGCCTTCCTCATCAATAATAGATACCATGCTCATAGGACATCACTATTATACGCCTAGGCAAGCCTATAGGGCGCTTAAAAATCCTGCAAATGTAAAAGTATGTTATGTTATCTATGACTGCTCATATTCAATAGGTCTAAAATTAGTAGGCAAGCTGAATAGGTCTTTGACGCTTTGGTCCTGATTCAATACTGTATAATCTCTACTCACCTAGATATCATGTTCTAAGATTTTCTCTTGAATACTTGAAACTGTTGTTTGAGACGTGCACTTACTTGTTATGTTTGTGGAGGTAAATGTGAGACTTTAATTGTTCTCTTTAATGCAGTCCTAACTGTTTTGATTGACGCCTAGATTTTTCTCCGTTAAGCACTTTAGGATGGTCTAGAACTACCTAAATTAGAGGTCCTAAATACCTCCAGGGCCACAAGGAAGGGACGGGTAGTGCACGCATAGGATATCTTTCAAGGTTGCTAGAACGCTTTAGGCTATGACCAAAGGGAGGGAATTGGGTAGTAAGGATATGATGACTACGCGCTAATGTCACGTGTAACCCCTCATTGAGGAGTTATTACCGGGTATTGTGTGGGTATAAGCCTGTAGGCTAATCAACCTAGGACCCCTCTTTCCCAACTCACGTTGTTTAAATGAATTTACTTTTCTTTATATATGTGCAACTTGTTCAAACCTTTTCCTTGTTTCATTACTTGAACCATACACGTAATTAGAATGTCAAAACACGCCTTTACTTGCAAGTATGTGTTTATTTGTTAAAATTACTAATTCACTTAAATTAAGTTAAACCGGGACCCACCATTGTGGACCACGAGGGGTGCCTAACACCTTCCTTTCAAGGATATTTCGAGCCCTTACCCTAAATATCTGGTAATGCAAACTAGTCCAAGAGTTAATTACTCTAGGTGCCCTAACGCACCATAATCCGTTAGGTGGCAACTCTTCAAATACCCAATTCCCAAAAGGAAATGAGTTATTTTCCCCATGAATGTCGAAACCCGGACTTTCCCGTCAAAAAGGAAAAGGGGGCGTGACAGCATGGCGACTCTGCTGGGGATATTTTTAAGCACTTACAATAATGAACTTATCTTTTGTGAATTAGTCCAAGCATGATCTAGCGCCCGTACCCTTTCCCCTTATTTGAATTGAGCTGTCTATTTTCAAGTATTTATGATTCTTTTATTCCTGAAACCGACTTGTCTCATTATTTTCTTTTTTCGTAACTGTCTTTAAATTATTTAAACACTATATTTATTATTTTTCTTACATGCAAATACTTGACAACATGCTATTTATTGCTGCATAACTCATGCTCAACATCATATTTCACTCGTGAGTAATTAATCCTATAGCAATGCTTGATGAGTGTTTGCGCTCTTCTTATATATCTCCCTTTAAATTCAGAAAGGCGTATTTGCGGTAAAACTAGTCGATCAACAATGCGTTTGACGGTTCTGTGCCTTTCCCCCTCAAGTTGTCCGCTTGAGGGTCCCAATATAGACTTCTATAACAGCCTTACTCTGGTTAATTGTACATGCATCATGGTCAAACCTAGTTGGGTTAATATATTGTCTCCATAATAACCCTTTAAGACAAGCCTTTTCCAAAAGGCCATCAGGTTTTTCATAATCCCAATGGACGTAACCACGATTATGTGCATTAATTTGGAGAAATAAGTGCCAATATGCTATCATTACTGTATAAATAGACAAACCAGGAGGGGAAAGGGCCTAACTCTCTTTGTTTTGCAGAAAATGAGGCACTAGATCCCCATATTCGGTATGGTTAGCACACCCTCACTTTTTCTAGATTGGTGGAGGGATCTTCCTTCATGTGACCAAAACCATGTGAAACGAGTCTTAGAAAACTTGCCTTCTCTGATGGATCTTCAGCTCAACAAAATGCTAGTCGAGGCTGCAACTATGTTTTGGGACAAGGAAAGGGCTTTTTTCCGTTTTGGGAACATAGAAATGACACCCCTTTTAGAAGAGATAGGAGGATTCGCTGGGTTACTTTGTGATAGCCCTAATATGTTAGCATCTGAAAATCGCACTGCTAGGAGATTTCTGAAAATGGTGGGGCTAAAGAAGAATGACACCTTGAAATGCCTAAAAGACTCCTACATACCTTTTGAGTTCCTTTATGAAAGATACGGTCACAACATCTCCTACCACATTTTTGATGATGAGTTCTCAATCACTTCTTTAGGTTGGATTCATCGTAGGGTCTTTGTATTTATTATGTATTTCTTGGTCATGCTGGTATTCCCAATCCAAGGGGATAGGATCCATACTAGGTTTTCCATGTTGACCAAAACTCTGATGGACGGGATCGAGGGAGAGACATACACTATCATCCATATAATCGTTACAGACATGCACCGTGCTTTGGAGCGATGTAAGAAGAGGTTCATGTTCTTCGAGGGTTGTAACTTGCTGCTACTGGTCTGGTTGTTAGAATTTCTCTGAAAGGGACAATATCATCAAGAATTTCCGCGAAAGCCATGGAATGATCATATAGCCTTCCATCACCCCAAAAGAATGAACTACATTCCAGACATGTTTGCTCAGCCAGAGGACGCTGTGGGATAGGTATAGCTTTTCAAAAATTTGACTGAGGATCAAGTCTAGTGGATGTTCAAGTGATTCCCTACCGATTAATTCATCATCCGATCTAGGGATTTTCCGCACTTGATTGATCGGGTTAAGGGGCATATACCCTTGCCCTCTGCTTAGGGTTATGAGACAAGAAGGAATGTGACAAATCATACCACAGGTCGCTAAAATATGTCACTTCAGAAGCAATTTACAAGGTGATGCCATCCCGTATAAGAATGAAGCGCAACACATGTGGACCTTAAAGTTTATTGTGGAGAAGAATACTATTGAGCCAGGCCGATATCACATGGGCCACTCATACCTTTACCCTTTGTGGTTGGAGGACAACATAACTAGCGTCGTTGAGCCAAGGGCCAGGCCAGGAAACAGGGTCATAGACGAGGTTGCTGAAGCTGAGGTGAAGTATAACAAGTTGCGAAAAAGAGTTCGAGAGTCTGAAGCCGAGCATATGGCACTGCATAAGGCTGACATGGAGATGATTAACGAATGGAAAGAAAGAGCCGTTAAATCCAGCGAGAGGCTAGAATACCTGGAGTACAGTTTAATGGAGTTGGAAGGGAAGATAAGAAAAAGGGTCACTGACTGCCAAAACACTGAAGGAAACGAAGGAGGGAATATCTTGCAAGGAGGGTATCTGCTACTGAACCTGCGCGAGCTGGGAGAGTTGATTGACAAAAGCATCCAGTCTGGAGAGGGTCCTTCTGGGACCTAGAAGATTAGATTTATTTGCTTTCCTTTCAAATGTAATAAGGACAAGAGCCATTAGTGACATTATCTTATTTAGTTTGTTTTGGTTTGTTTACTTTTACATTAATGAAATGAGGCAATTATTGGTACTAAATTTCTCCAAATTTATTTATCGCTAGTACTACCTCAGACACAACAAGGCTCCCAAATTAGGACACAAATTTACATTCCCGCAATATGTGTTTAAATATTGCAAACATTTCTGAATCCTTACTGACTTGTTTACCTTTTTGTTTTTATTTATTTCTTATTCCCATCCCCTAAGGTTGGTTCGCTCATACTGACATCATTAGCATATCACACCAGATCTAGAGGCCGTCCACCTCCTCCTCCTCCAAGCAATACAAAAGGCAAAGGAAAAGCAAAAATGGACGATTTAAGTGAGAATGCAAAAACTTCAGACAGTCGGAGTACTCCGGCACCAAATGATCTAGTCTTGAGATTGGAGCAAAAGATATTGGAGCTACAAGAAGAGCTTGAGTAGGTCTGAAACTTGGCAAACTTGTCGCTTACCCTAAATGTCCCCTACATCAACCAACAAAACACAAAGAATCCAGCACCTCCCCAAAACACACCAAACCAACATTTGTAAAACCATCCTGCACCGCATCAATACACAACCCCACCCCAATATATCAATCCACTACCAATACCAACTCCTCCACAACACCACTATCAACCAATTTAGTACCTACCAACCGCCACTTATCACACTCCTCAGAATACACTACAACCCATTCCTGACCCTCAAAACTGTACCAATGACAATCATTACACCCATGCACACAGCAAAACAATCCCATATACGTAGAAACCATGCCTCACTCTATCCAACCAATCTCTTATACCCAAGAATCCTCCGAGAAGGACCTGCTCATCAAAAACATGGATGAAGAACTCAAGAAGTTGACGAGTCGAGTTCAGGGTGTCAAAGACTGCACGAGAATAGAAGGGTTAAACTATGAAGACCTATGCATACAACTAGATGTAGAACTGTCAGAGGGATACAAAACTCCCAAGATCGAGATGTTTGACGGTATAGGTGATCCCAGGGTTCATCTGAGGACCTATTGTGACAAGCTTGTCGGGGCCGGGAAGGACGAAAACATCCGGATGATACTCTTTATGAGGATTCTTACTGGAGATGCTTTGTCCTGGTACATCAGCCAAGATCCCAAGAAATGGTCCAATTGGGTGAGTATGGCATCAGATTTCATGGATCGATTCAGGTTCAATATAAGAATGCACCAGATATTTTGTATATCCAAAACCTTAAGAAGAAACCCACTGAAACCTTCCGCGAGTATGCTACTCATTGGAGGTCAGAAGCGGCAAAGGTCAGGCCATCTTTGGACGAGGAACAAATGAACAAGTTCTTCGTCAGAGCACAGGATCCGCAGTATTATGAAATATTAATGGTTATTGAAAACCATAAATTCTCTGATATCATCAAGCTTGGGGAAATAATTGAGGAAGGCATCAAAAGCGGGATGGTAATCAATTTTGAGGCATTACAGGCCACAAATAAAGCATTACAATTAGGCGGCATATCAAAGAAAAGAGACGTTGGGGCAGTAATGGTGACTCAAGGCCCAAAATCTCCACTTACATATCAAACACCTCCACCCACATACCAAGCATAACCACCCACATACCAAGCATCACCACCCACATACCAAGCATTACCACCCACATACCAAGCACCACCACCCACATATCAACCTTCATCTCCTAGATATTCCCAAATAGCCACTGCCTATCATACCTATTATTCCCAACCATCTCATTGCCAATCACCTCCAACACGCCAAAAGTTTCCTAGACCACGACCAAACTTTGACCGTAAGCCACCCCAATAGTACACTGCTATTGGTGAACCCATCGACCAGCTGTATAAAAGGTTGAAAGCCACTGGTTACGTCACCCTTATTTCTACTGTGGCATTAGAGAACCCATCCCAATGGATTAACCCAAACAAATCATGTGCATACCATTCCGGTATGAAAGGGCACACCATTGATGAATGCTGAATGTTGAAAGATAAGATCCAAATGCTAATTGACAACAAGGTCATACAGGCGAAGAAAGCCACACCCAATGTCGCAACAACCCCCTCCCCGATCATAGGAGTGGCAGGATACATGTGATAGAAATAGATGAGAAATGGGATCCTGAGAGGTTAACTGGGCTTATTCGGGAAGGAGATGACTTTAAACTTGTAGTTACACTCACTCCCATTGTAGCACAAACTTATTCACCGATCAAAGTTGATAACTGCATCAGTTCCATTTGAGGTAGAGGTAGCTCCGCCTGCGACCACCCTTGTTCCATTTGAAGTGGAAGTGGCTGCACCTTTCATGGTGACAACATCAACCATACCTCCTTTCGACTCAAAAGCAATACCCTAGGATTATGTTGTCTAGGCTAGGTGAAAAGGGAAGGCAAAGATGGAAGAATCCGATGCTGCGCAAGGAATGACCAGGACCGGAAGAATCTATACACCCGAACACTTGAGAGGACCAAGTAAGGATGCTACTGCCAAGAAGCCTGTCATTGAAATAGGACCAGATGACCTTTGGAGGAAAGTGCAAGCAAGGGAATATTCCATCATTGATCATTTGAACAAAACCCCAGCTCAGATATCCATACTATCACTGTTGCAAAATTCAGAGGCACATAAAAATGCTTTGATGAAGGTGTTAAGTGAAGCATACATTCCCGACAATATCACCTGCAGGGAGATGGCCAATATGGTAGGGCAGGTGCTGGAAAGTCATAAGATAATCTTCCACGAAGATGAGTTGCCGCCTGAACGGTTTAATCACAATAGAGCATTGCATATCACAGTGTAATTTGAAGACAAGTTCATTGCCATGGTCTTGGTTGATGGAGGTTCAAGCCTCAATATTTGTCCGTTGGATACTCTGAAAAGACAAGGCAAAGGTTTCCATGAAATACGGGTACGAAGCATGAATGTGAAAGCTTTCGATGGGTCCCAAAGGGCCATAATTTGGGAAATTAATCTTTGTCTATAGATGGGGCCAACCTGGTTCGACGTTGAATTTCATGTGCTCGACATGTCGGCCTCATACAATCTTCTATTGGGCCGACCATGGATACATGCCACTGGGGCTGTGGCTTCCACACTACATCAAGCCATGAAATTCAAATGGAACCATCAAGAAGTGATCATTCACGGAGATGAGAGTAACCCTATTTACACCAGTCAAACCAACCCGATTATCGGAAACAGAAGAATGTTAGGAGGAGAAACCTATCATCATATCGAACGTGTCAATGCCGTTGAAAAGGACAAATGGTGGAGTAGCAAAATAGAAAGCATACTGGCTTAGTCTGGGTATGAACCCTGCAATGGTCTTGGAAAGAATCTCTAGGGTATAACTAAGCCGATATAGCTGAAGCGTCACGGTACTAACTTCGGGCTCGAATATCAGTATTCATGGCAGGAGTGTGATGATTGGAAGCCTCTATGGCGTGGACCTTATTACCCTCTCGAGCAACCGGTGCCACATCTGGATCAGACTTTTCACCAAAGCTGACACAATATGGGGAACCGCAGAAGAAGAAGCGTTAGCAGGGATGAAGAATATGTTCTTGGAGGATGAAGATATGGACTGCAGTGCAATAATTAAGGAGGAGGAGGAAGAAGACCTAACTATTCAAAGCATGGAGAAGGGAGTTGTTCTCAGGAACTTGACCGCCACACTATCCCGGGCCCGCCGAGTCCTTGGGTAGCTTGGCATATTTTATTCCTATAGCCATTCTAGGTATTTAAGATTTTTAGTAACTTGTTTTTAAGATTCACTTGTTTCAAAATAAATGCTCGATTCATCGAGCTGTATTCGTTTGGATGTTTAAGTATTAATCAAATGCATTGCTCTTTATTATTTATTATTATCTTTCATATTTTTTTCTATAGCGTTATTGTTACTTTTCTTGATGAACCGGTGACTGTGACATGTAATGAGGAAACTCAACATGAGAATAGTGATTCGGATGAAGAAGATGAGATAACTGAGGAATTTGTCAGGGAGGTTGAAAAATTTGAGAATAAGCCTAAGTCCAACCTGGACGGGACTGAAGCAGTAAATTTGGGGGACGCCGAGACTGTCAAGGAGACTCATATCAACATTCACTTATCGCCAACCGAGAAGGAAGAGTACATCCGTTCTCTAAAGGAATATGAGGACATTTTTGCATGGTCATATGATGACATGACTGGTTTGAGCACGTCCATAGTGGCTCACAAGTTGCCTACTAATCCCATGTGTCCGCCAGTGAAGCAGAAACTTAGAAAATTCAAACCAGATATGAGCCTGAAAATAAAGGAGGAAGTCACCAAGCAGATCAAAGCCAAAGTTCTCAGGGTTGTTGAGTACCTAACCTGGTTAGCTAACATTGTGCCAGTTCCGAATAAAGATGGGAAAGTTAGAGTATGTGTTAATTATCGGGATTTAAACAGAGCTAGTCCCAAGGACGACTTCCCACTACTGAATATACACATACTGATCGACAATTGCGCTAAGCATGAACTCCAATCCTTTGTAGATTGCTTCGTGGGTTATCACCAGATCTTGATAGATGATGAAGACGCAGAAAAAATAACTTTTATTACACCATAGGGAGTATACTGCTACAATATGATGCCGTTTGGTCTAAAGAATGATGGGGCTACCTACATGAGAGTCATGACAACCATCTTCCACGATATGATACATAAAGAAATAGAGGTGTATGTGGACGATGTTATTATCAAATCCAAGAGGGCGGCAGATCACATAGCAGACTTGGGAAAGTTCTTTGACAGGTTAAGAAGGTACAACTTGAAACTAAACCCCGCAAAGTGTGCATTCGAGGTTCTCGCAGGAAAGTTATTGGGATTCATTGTCAGTCGTCAATGGATCAAGCTAGAACCGTCTAAAGTCAAGGCCATTCAGGAGTTACCACCACCTAGGAGCAAAAAGGACGTGATAAGCTTTCTAGGATGTCTCAACTACATTAGTCTCTTCACAGCACAGTCCACAGTCATATGTGAACCCATCTTCAAGATGCTGAGGAAATATGCCGAGACAAGCTGGACCGGGGATTGTCAGAAAGCTTTTGACAAAATCAAGGAGTACCTGTCCACACCACCAGTTCTGGTCCTGCCGGAACCAGGACGACCTTTGATACTCTATCCATCGGTATTGGATGGAGCCTTCAAATGCGTTATGGGACAACTTGATGAAACAGGTAGAAAAGAGCAAGCCATATATTACTTGTGTAAGAAGTTCACACATTACGAAGCACGGTACTCTTTGCTAAAGCACACTTGTTGTGCTTTGACCTAGACGACCCATAAGTTGAGGCATTATTTCTATGCCTATACTACATACCTCATATCCAGGATGGTCCCTTTGAAGTATATATTCAGAAACCCATACCGAATGGAAATTTGGCCAATTGGCAGATACTGTTAAGTGAGTTTGATATCGTCTACGTAACTCAAAAGGCAGTCAAAGGGCAAGCATTGGCAGATCATCTTGCTGAAAACCCAGTGGGAGGAGAATACGAACCCTTGAAAACGTATTTTCCTGATGAGGAAGTGTCATTTGTAGGATAGGACGTTACCGAAGCATACGACAGTTGGAGGATGTTCTTTGACGAAGCTGTAAATTTCAAAGGAGTGGGAATTATAGCAGTTTTGGTATCATAAATGGGTCAACATTATTCGGTGTCTGCTAAACTCAGATTTCCCTGCACCAATAACATGGCGGAATATAAAGCTTGCATACTAGGACTCAACATGGTAATCAACATAAATATTTAGGAGTTGCTGGTAATCGGTGATTTAGATTTGCTTGTGCACCAAGTACAAGGAGAATGGGCCACCAAAAATTCTAAGTTATTGCCATATCTGCACCATGTGTAGGAATGAGAAAAAGGTTCACAAAGATATAGTTTCGGCAGTTGCCCAGAATACAGAGTTTCGGTATATGCAAACCACACTTAGAAATGCACACTCCGGAGATTGTCCAATCACTTCTTCCATAGCGGAGGAAATTTGTACAAAAGAACTTCTGATTTGGGATTGCTAAGTTATGTCAATGCAAAAGAGGCTTCTAAGCTACTTGAGGAGATACATGCTGGGACCTGCGGCCCACATATAAAAGGTTTTGTCCTAGCCAAAAAGATACTCAGGGCCGGTTAATTTTGGGTAACCATGGAGATAGACTGCGTCCAGTCTGTCCGCAAATGCTACCAATGCCAAGTGCACGCCGATATGATAAAAGTGTCGCCAAGCGAGCTCAATGCAACAAGCTCACCTTGGCCATTCGCCGCCCGGGGAATGGATGTCATTGGTCTGATTGAGCTCACTACTTCAAACATGCACATGTTTATTCTAGTAGCCATTGATTACTTTACGAAATGGGTAGAGGCTGCATCTGACAAAGCTATAACCAAGAAAGTTATCGCAGACTTTGGCAAAGATCATATCATTTGCCGATTCGGAGTTCCCGAGTCCATTGTTACTAATAATGTTGCCAATCTCAACAGTGATTTGATGAAGGCCATGTGTGAAACTTTCAAAATCAAATACAAGAATTCCACAACCTATAGATCTCAGATGAATGGAGCTGTAGAAGCCGCCAACAAAAACATCAAGAAGATACTAAGGAAGATGGTAGAAAACCACAAACAATGGAATGAGAATCTACCCTTCACTTTGTTAGGATACCGCACCACGGTTCGCACATCAACTGGGGCAACTCCCTACATGCTGGTTATGGTACCGAGGATGTCATCCCAGCCGAGGTAGAGATTCCTTCTTTAAGAATCATACAAGAAGCCGAACTCAGCGATGCAGAATGGATATGAAGCCTCTATGAACAATTGGCCCTCATAGATGGAAAAAGGATGAACGAAGTATGTCATAGTTAGCTTTACCAGAACAGAATGGCTAGAGCTTTCAACAAAAGGGCCAAACCAAGGCAATTTGCCCTAGGACAGTTAGTGCTGAAGAAGATCTTCCCACACCAAGATGAAGCCAAAGGGAAATTCTCTCCCAACTGGCAGGGTCCTTACATGGTTCACAGGGTGTTAACAAGAGGAGCACTCATACTCGTAGAGATGGATCAAGAAATTTATCGAAAACCAATTAATTCAGACGCGATTAAGAGATATTACGCTTAGACTATTTACATTTCTTCATTTGATGTAATTGAACTATGTTTGACCTGATTTCCGTTTAAGAGGGGATACGTAGGTAGCCTTATGGGTTCGGTCATATCATAATAAAATTTCTATTTACCCAAAATTAGAAACTAGGGCAGAAATTTGAGGAGGACCCTTAAAATTTCAGAGCAAGTCCAGCCGATACCAAGATATGTTACACGAGCAGAAATCAGTTAAGAAATTGAGGCAAAATTTTGAGAATCCGAAAAAGGATCAACAAGTCTCGTTACTCACAAACGGCCAAGGGATCATCTAGCAAACTGGGGCAAAATTTTGAGGAGGACCCTCAAAATTCTAACATGAGAAAAACTGCAATGCCTCTGAAATATGTCACAGTCACTAGTCATCTAAAAATCACTTGATATATCAATATGTTTCTAAAATGACTCTATTTTTTATCAATAATTACATATTTTCAAAAACTCTATTTCCATAATGGTCAGGTGTTACCCTAGGAAACTCGAAAAGGCCTCCAAAACGGGGCAAATTAAGGCCAGCGGACGAAGGCACGAACCAACCTTCCCCTCACAAAACTTATAAATTTTCTTTGAGCGCATGCACATCTGACGTAGCAATAGCATTCGCAAACATGTACACACGTAACAAGATCACTACCAATCAGGCCATCAGATACCAAACATATGTCTCTAGCTAAGAAATATACTACTCTTATTTGCTACTCGTTCTTTGCATAGGACTAAGCTCTCTCCCACATACTTGCATGATGCTAATCCTTGCCTCCCTATTTGCATAAGGCTAATCCTTGCCTCCATATTCTCATGAGGCTAATCCTTGCCTCCATATTCACATGAGGCTAATCCTTTCCTCCATACATGCATGAGGCTAATCCTTGCCTCCATGTCTGCATGAGGCTAATCCTTGCCTTCATATCTGCATGAGGCTAATCCTTGCCTCCATATCTGCATGAGGCTAACCCCTGCCTCCATATTTGCATGAGGCTAATCCTTGCCACCATATCTCACATGAGGCTAATCTTTGCCTCCGTACCTGTATGAGGCTAATCTCTGCCTCCATATTTGTATGAGGCTAATCCCTGCCTCCATATTTGCATGAGGCTAATCCCTGCCTCTATATTTGCATGAGGTTAATCCTTGCCTCCACATTTGCATGAGGCTAATCCCTGCCTCCACATCTGCATGAGGCTAATATCTGCCTCCACATTTGCATGGGACTAAGAATTACCCCTCCTTGCAGAAATATTGCTCTATTCCAGTACTATCTATTTGCTTTTCGATCAGGGCGAAGCTCTGCCCTTCATTTCACAAAACTAAGCCTTGTCTTGTTAACATGATATTATTGCATCTCATGGGCTGAAATAGCGCCAACCTATCCAAAGGCATCACAGTCTAAAAGGCATCATCCTTATATCCTGAAAACACCATGCCATGACTGGAGGATATCTCAATTTGCATATCATTATTCAAAGGCGTATGGTTCGGAGGCACCATCTTCATGGCCCGAGAGCATCATTTCATGGCCTACGAATCCCTCACTAAACAATTCATGTCCCAGGATATCATGGTCCTAGATCGTCATTCTTAACCATCTGAAGACAACTTTTATGGTCCAAAGGGAATCTGCATCATGTTTAAATTTTCGCACAAATACATGTCTGTAGCAT
This sequence comes from Nicotiana sylvestris, assembly GCF_000393655.2. Classification (NCBI taxonomy): domain Eukaryota; kingdom Viridiplantae; phylum Streptophyta; class Magnoliopsida; order Solanales; family Solanaceae; genus Nicotiana; species Nicotiana sylvestris. Next base: position 30,635,015 of record NC_091068.1, read on the forward strand.
CTCTTTATCTGTAGGTGACCAGTAAGCAACCGCTATCCTAGCAGGAGCAACCTTGCTCCAGTTCCTTTAGCTATCTCAAACCTGGACCATTCACCATAACCACTCTTACATCCACTCCAAAATCTCGCATCCGTTCTTGTAATGACTTCATCGATATATTCCGCCAATGAATCCAGAACTACACGTGGCATGATTCTTATAAAATCAGGGATATGTAGGCAGCTCAAAGACCAGAGTCCGTCCTCTGTCTTTCAAAACATCCCATCCGGTCAAAATTGGCCATCATTTCTTTACCCAAAAACTTTTTTCATCCTTCCCGGGTAAAGAGGGGCAGCTGTTGATACCCAATTTTTCCTATAATATTTCAAAACTATGCCTGGGCATCAATTAGTATTTTACCATACAATTTCTGCATTTTAAAAATATTTTAACTAATTTCTCCCAGCATTTATTTTATAAACAATCACTAAATTGCATCACAAAATTTTTTTAATAATTTTGTGGCTTAATTTTATCATTTGCATTCGTATTAAGTTTTAATTATTGCACAAATAGCCACATCTGTATTTTTAGGATACAATTGCAATTACTTTGAAATTATAGCCTATGTATGCATTATTACATTATTTTACCAGAAAATAGCCTTTTATATTTTTTAAATATTAAGTAATTAATTTAAAATATTTCCATGCATTAAAATCATTTTTATATTTTATTAACCATTTTTAAAATTGTTTTAGCAATTAATTACGTATTTAACAAATAGCCCCTTTGCATTTAAAAACTTAGCCTATTAACTAAGACCAATTTTAACCCCTTAAACCAACCCAGAAACCCCAGGCCCAATACTCATTTGACCTTAACAAATTTACCTGACCCGGTTCTTGTTAGATCCTAGCAGTTGATCATTTTGATCAACGGTCCAGATCTGCCCTTACCTAAAATAAACTAACCTATACCCCCAAACCCTAATCATTTTCCTCCTTTCACCGCTGTCATCTGTTCCTCTCTTCTCTCAAATGCTCTCAAGTCCTAAGCCTAACCCTAATTGCTGTCACCGGCAAAAACCCTCGTCTATGGAGATTCTGAGTATTCTCCGACCACTACCGGCCTTCTATACCCTCTGGTTATTGATTACATGGATCCCTAAAGAATCTCTAGGAGATTCAACCTGTTCCTTCGTCCGAAGTTTGTTTTCATGCATGTCTAAAGCCATCCTTGTTTGTGAGTGCTGATTTCCTTCTGTTTCAGGTTCAAATCTATGGCTTTTAATCAAGTTTCTTTCATCTTAGTTGTTTCTGAAAATCCTAGTTCTACAACCACTCGAATCCGTTCAGATCTTTGTAGATCTAAAAGGGTTCGAGTATTATCTGTCATTTTCCCTTGAAGATCTCCTAATTTGGTTAACTATTTCGATTCCATTTGCTTTCTTATGAAATTAGGGTTCCCCTAAGTGTTTTTCAAAATGGGTTTTTCTAACTTTTTAGTGTTTAAAATAATCATTTCTTTACCATCTTGACTGATTCTCGTCTATATACTTAAAGCCTAGAAGTTTCTGTTTGTTGCACGGATTTTCTCCAATTTTTCTCCTTTACTTGTTTATTTCTGTCAACTAAATGCACTGATTGATTTCTACTAAGGATTTGAACCAGTTTTTCTACTAAAACCAGAATTCTTTGGGATTTTTTGCTTAATTGATTTCTATTAGGGATTTGAACCAATTTTTTCCGTTAAAGTCAGTATTCTTTGGGGGTTTTTACTCACTTTCCTTATTTGTGGCTTGTAATTAGTGTAATTTACCTTATGCCAACTGATTGATTAATTTATGGTCAATTTATGATTTTGTTACCTTACTTAAGCCCCAATGATGCTTGGTAATGGATTCTCTTTGTACTAATGTGATCTTCCCGGATCTGTTTGTGCAAATTAATGGGGATTAGCCCCAATTAACTTGTTTATTATATTTACCTACTTTATTTATGAACCCTAGATCATTTTTACCTTATTTATTTGACCTCCCTAAGGGCTATATATACACTCTCATTCTGGTTCTTAAACACGAATAATAGTTCATCTACACTCTCACACTCTCAAAAGCTCTCTATTCTCTTATGTTGCTTGTAATTCTTACTAATCCAGCCGGCTCTAATCCAATGCCGGCTATTTTCACCATCTCTGTTCTATACTCTATATTCTCTCCTTAACTAGTATGCCCTGATTCAATTCACATTCCCAAACTATATGTTTTCTTTGTTACTGTAGTTCATTATTTGTGATTTCCAGTTCTATTTGCTATTCTATTCAATATGCAATCAGCATGCCTAGATTACTGTATCACACATCATGTTTAAGTTTGTTATGTTAAAAGCTATAACTAGTATACTGTTTAGCATGTCCAATCCTGCTTTAGACAATCGCATGAATCCTATTTGTTCACTAGTATGTCCTAACTACATTGTTTGTTTACTGTCTCACCCAGCATGCCTGAATTCTACTTGTTCTATATGTGATTACTAGTTCTAAAAACTTTGAATGTTGCATGAAGTGTTTGTCTAGTTTGTTCATCTAAGTCTTACTTACTCTACCTCACTAATGAGATCCTACTAAGACATCTAGCCCTTTCAATGGTATTCTAGTCATGTGTATTGGTAGTACCTAGGACTTATGTGTTACCAACATGTCTTTATTGTAATCTTTGTAACTAATTTGTCAACTACCCAACCTCATTTTCATATCTGTTTGCTAATACACTAGGTTGTATTCTATAGGTCCCCCCAATCCTTCTCTCCCTCTATGTAGAGTCTGTTTGCCCAAAATACTTTCTGAAACTGTGTGTTCTGTGACTTGCTCCCTGATCTCAAAATGTTCTTCATGTTTTCTCAAATTGTTTTCCACTCAGAATAGTACAAGTTTTCAGAAAACTCTTTTCATTCCTAAGACCTTCTTTATACTATTTACCAAACTCTTTCAAATCATTATGCACTATCACATTACTCTTAGATTTCTATGTTCTTCCCCTTTGATATGTGTACTGCTTTGAGACCCTTGAGATCTCTCTAAACTCTGTCATATCAGGGCTGGCACTTCCACACTGCACATAATCAGTCTTTGTTTGAGGAAAGTCTCGGTGTGAGCACTTCTCGAGATCCTTGAGGTCCTTAGGGAATTATGACACACCTAGACATGAATTGGGCTATAGAACTTTGGACATTTGAGACCAGTAAGGGCTTGGTACATCATGACTGTTTTGGGCTTGCTTCAGGCTCCCTACAGCTCAGCTTCTATTTTATTTATGTAATTTATATTCAGTTCTTGGTCTGTAATAATTATTGTAAACAAATATTAGGGTGATTAGTGAAAAAGGGTGGGTAATTGCATATTGTGGGTAAAATCGGGTAAATAACATGCCTATACGGTCTATTTCAATTCAAATGTGTTTTGGTTTAAATATGCCTATAAGATCAGCTTTGGTTTAAATAATTCTGCATGCTTTACTTTCACACAATTAGAAGCCATGCATATAAGATCTAAATCAGCTTTTTAATTAGATATCATGCCTATAGGGTGTAAAGTAATTGAAGTTCAGTTTCTATTACAACATGCATTCAAATTCGTCTCCTTAGAAATCATGCCTATAAGATTAAAATCAGTTTTAATAGAAATCATGCCTATAGGGATTTCACTTTGATCAAATAAATCCTGTCTGCTTCACCATATGTTCAAATAGAAATCATACCTATAGGATCTAAAACCATTTTAATTAGACCTAAAATCAGTATAACTCTAGGCTTATACTGGTAAATTCTGAATCAGTTTAATTAAATAACCTACTCTTTTTGTGTTAATAAATATCACTAGAAAGCATGCCTATAGGATCCAAATTACCCGTTTAAAAATTGTTTATTGATTTACTGCCTTCCTAATCAATAATAGATACCATGCTCATAGTACATCACTATTATACGCCTAGGCAAGCCTATAGGGCGCTTAAAAATCCTGCAACTGTAAAAGTATGTTATGTTATCTGTGACTGCTCATATTCAAACAGGTCTAAAATCAGTAGGCAAGCTGAATAGATCTTTGACACTTTGGTCCTGATTCAATACTATATAATCTCTGCTCACCTAGATATCATATTCTAAGGTTTTCTCTTGAATATTTGAAACTGTTGTTTGAGATGTGCACTTACTTGTTATGTTTGTGGAAGGAAATGTGAGCCTTTAGTTGTTCTCTTTAATGCAGTCTTAACTATTTTGATTGCTGCCTAGATTTTTCTCCTTTAAGTACTTTAGGATGGCCTAGAACTACCTAAATTAGAGGTCCTAAATACCTCCAGGGCCACAAGGAAGGGACGAGTAGTGCACGCATAGGATATCTTTCAAGGTTGCTAGAACGCTTTAGGCTATGACCAAAGGGAGGGTATTGGGTAGTAAGGATATGATGACTATGCGCTAATGTCACGTGTAGCCCCTCATTGAGGAGTGATTACCGGGCATTGTGTAGGTATAATCCTATAGGCAAACCAACCTAGGACCCCTCTTTTCCAACTCCCGTTGTTTAAATGAATTTACTTTTCTTTATATATGTGCAACTTGTTCAAACCTTTTCCTTGTTTCATTACTTGAACCATACATGTACTTAGAATGTCAAAATATGCCTTTACTTGCGAGTATGTGCTTATTTGTTTAAATGACTAATTCACATAGTTTAAGTCCGGCCAGGACCCACCGTGTGGACCGCGAGGGGTGTCTAACACCTTCCCCTCAAAGTTATTTCGAGCCCTTACCCTAAATCTTTGGTAATGCAAACTAGTCCAAGATTTAATCGCTCTAGGTGCCCTAACGCACCATAATCTGTTAGGTGGCGACTCCTCAAATACCCAATTCCCAAAAGGAAATGAGTTATTTTCCTCATGAATGTCGAAACCCGGACTTCCCCATTGAAAAGGGCAAAAGAGGGCGCGACAGCATGGCGACTCTGCTAGAGATATTTTAGGCTCTTACTATAACGAACTTATCTTTTGTAAATTAGACCAAGCATGCTCTATCCCACGTACCCTTTCCCCTTATTTGAATTTAGCTGTCTATTTTCAAGTATTTATGATTTTTTTATTTCTAAAACTGACTTGTCTCCTTGTTTTCTTTTTCCGTAACTGTCTTTAAATTATTTAAATACTGCATTTATTATTTTTCTTACATGCAAATACTTGACAACATGCGATTTATTGCTGCATAAATCATGCTCAACATCATATTGCTCTTGTGCGTAATTAATTCTATAGCAATGCTTGATGAGTGTTTGCGCTCTTCCTATATATTACTGTCGGAAAGGCGTATTTGCGGTAATACTAGTCGATCAGTGGTGCGTTTGACAGTTCTGTGCCTTTTCCCCTTAAGTTGTCTGCTTGAGGGTCCCAGTCTAGACCTCTATTATAGCCTTACTTTGGTTAATTATACATGCATCATGGTTAAACCTATTCGGGTTAATATGTTGTCCGCATAATAATCCTTTAAGACAAGCCTTGTCCAAAAGTCCATCGGGTTTTTCATTATCCCAAAGGACGTAACCACGATTATGTGCATTAATTTTGAGAAATAAGTGCCAATATGATAATCATTACTGTATAAATAGACAAACCCGAAGGGAAAAAGGGCCTAACTCTCTTTGTTTTATAGAAAATGAGGCACGAGGTCCCCAGATTCGGTATGGTTAGCACACCTCAGTTTTGCTAGATCGGTGGAGGGATCTTCCTTCATGTGACCTAAACCATGTGAAACGAGTCTTAGGAAACTTGCCTTCTCTTATGTATCTTCAGCGCAAGAAAATGCTAATCGAGGCTGAAACTATGGTTTGAGACAAAGAAATGGCTGTGTTCCGTTTTAGGAACATAGAAATGACACCCCTTCTAGAAGAGATAGGAGGATTTACTGGGTTACCTTGGGATAGCCCTAATTTGTTAACACCTGAAAATCGCACTGCTAGGGGATTTGTGAAAATGGTGGGGGTTAAGAAGAATGACAACTTGAAATGCCTAAAGGGCTCCTTCATACCTTTTGAGTTCCTTTATGAAAGATACAGTCACAACAGCTCCTACCGCATTTTTGATGATGAGTTATCAATCACTTCTTTAGGTTGGATTCATCGTAGGGTCTTCTTGTTTATTATGTGTTTCTTGGGCATGCTGGTATTCCCAATCCAAGAGGAGATGATCCATACTAGGTTGGCCATAGTGACCAAAACTCTGATGGATGGGATCTAGGGAGAGACATACACTATCATCCATATGATCGTTGCAGACATGTACTGGGCTTTGGAGCAATGTCAGAAGGGGTTCAAGTTCTTCGAGGGTTGTAACTTGCTACTACAGTTCTTCGTTGTTGGAATATCTCCAAAAGGGACAATAGCATCAAGAATTTCTGCGAAGGCCGTGGAATGATCATATAGCCTTCCATCACCACAAAAGAATGAACTACATTCCATACATGTTTGCTCAGCAAGAGGACGTTGTGGGATGGGTACAACTTTTCAAAAATTTGACTAAGGATCAAGTCCAATGGATGTTCGAGTGGTTCCCTACCGATGAATTCATCATCAGATCCTGGGATTTTCTGCACTTGGTGTTGATCGGGTTGAGGGGAATATACCTTTACGCTCCTCTCAAGGTTATGAGACAAGCAGGAAGGAGACAAATCATACCACGGGTCGCTAAAATGTATCACTTCAGAGCCAATTTCAAAGGAGACGCCATCCCGTATAGGAATGAAGCGCAACACATGTGGTCCTTAACGTTTATTATGGAGAAATATACTATTGATCCAGACCGATATCATTCGGGCCACTCATACCTTTACCTTTCGTGGTTGGATGATAACATAACTGGGGTCGTTGAGCCAAGGGCTGGGCCAGGAAACAGGGTCATAGACGAGGTTGCTGAAGCTGAGGTGAAGTATAACAAGTTGCAGAAACGAGTTCGAGAGTCAGAAGCCGAGCATATGGCACTGCATAAGGCTGACATGGAGATTATTAATGAATGTAAAGAAAGAGCCGTTAAATCCAACGAGAGGCTAGAATACCTGTAGTACAGTTTAATGGAGTTGGAAGGGACGATAAGAAAAAGGGTCACTGACTGCCAAAACGCTGAAGGAAACGAATGAGGGCATCTTGCAAGGGCATTTCTGGTGCTGAGCATATGCGAGCTTGGAGAGTTGATCGACAAAAGCATCCAGTTTGGAGAGGGTCCTTCTGGGACCAAGTAAATTAGATTTATTTGCTTTCCTTTCAAATGTAATAAGGCCAAGAGCCATTAGTGACATTATCTTATTTAGTTTCGTTTACTTTTACATTAATGAAATGAGGCAATTATTGGCACTAAATTTCTCCAAATTAGTTTGTCGCTAGGCCTACCTCGGACACAACGAGGCTCCTAAATTAGGATAGGAATTTACATTCTCGCAATATGTGTTTAAATATTGCAAACATTTCTGAATCCTTACTGGATTGTTTACCTTTTTGTTTTTCTTTATTTCTTATTCCCATCCCCTAGGGTTGGTTTGCTCATACTGGCATCATCAATATATTACACCAGATCTAGAGCCCCCCCCACCTCCTCCTTCTCCAAGCAATACAAAAGGCAAAGGAAAAGCAAAAATGGACGATTTAAGTGAGAACGCAGAAACTTCAGACGGTCAGACTACTTCGGCACCAAATGATCTAGTCTTGAGATTGGAACAAAAGATATTGGAGCTACAAGGAGATCTTGAGCAGGTCTGCAACTTGGCAAACTTGTCACTCACCGTGAATGTCCCCGACATCAACCAATAAAACACAAAGAATCTAGAACCTCCCCAAAACATACCAAAGCAACGTCCGCAAAACCATCCTGCACCGCATCAATATGCAACCCCACCCCAAAATCTCAATCCCCTACCAATACCAACTTCGCCAAAACACCACCATCAACCAATTCAGTACCCACCAACCACCACTTATCACACTCATCAAAATATACCACAACCCATTCCTCACCCTCAAAACTCTACCCATGACCATCATTACACCCATGCACACACCAAAACAACCCCATATACGTAGAAACTGTGCCTCACTCTATCCAACCAATCTCCTATACCCTAGAATCCTTAGAGAAGGACCTGCTCATCAAAAACATGGCTGAAGAACTCAAGAAGTTGACGAGTCGAGTTCAGGGTGTCAAAGGCTGCACATGAATAAAAGGTTTGAACTATGAAGACCTATGCATACAGCTAGATGTAGAACTGCCAGAGGGATACAAACCTCCCAAGATCATACGATAGTACTAAAAATCAGAGGAGAAGTCATTTAAAAAAAAAGTGGGGTTAAGAAACCCTAGTCTTGAAGACGAAAAGTCACTTTAAAAAAAAGATCGGGAAAAACCTTTGAGGAAAACACAAAAGCTCATAATATACATAGATCTAAAAGAGATCGGAAAAATCTTTAAGTTAGGATTTTGGAGAACCCAGAGAAGGTGAGAAAACCTTTAAAAGTTACTGGTTTTAGTTGGAAAAGTCATAGATCTTACTCGAACAACCATGGATGGTCGAAAAATGGCATGAGAAACCATTGGAGGCGAGTGAACCGCCTCTATTTCACTTGAAGGCCCCAAAACAATGGCACACGTTCAAGAGGGAGCCATAAGGCTGGTAAGTGGCAAGGCCACCATGGATTCAGGTAGGGAGATGGCCGGAGAAGGCGGATAAGGTTCATCGAAAAGGAGGGGAGAGGAGAAGGTTCTAGAGAGAACCAGAGGTAGAGAGAGGGAGATGAGTGTCGGTTGAGTGAATGAGGGAATGAGAGGGTTTGGGGGGAGGGGTCATTTGGGTTTAATTTAGGAAAGGGGAATAGGGACTGTTGATCTGAATGATCAACGGTCAAGATTGAATGGGGTAGGTGGGTCGGGTATGGTTTGGGTTTGGGCTTGGGTCCGGTGGATTTTTTAATTGGGTTGGGGGTCCGTTCGATTTAGGCTAGAATTGAAAGCCAATTTTGGGTATAAGTTAAATAGCCATATTTTACTATTTAATTTATAGAAAATAGTAGATAATTTCTAAAAAATAATTTAAAAATTCTAAAATGATTTATAATATATAATTAGCAATTTAAAAATACAGGATCCAATTTTATGCATATAATACATAATTAAATCTTAAAAGGGCTAATAATACAATTATGTGCAATTTAGCTTTAAAAATACTAAATATAATGATAAAAATATGTAAAAATTACCTTAGCTATATTTTGGTATAAATATAGAAATTAACTAGATGAATTATCAAAATAATAATTTTGGAAATAATTATTGGAGATTTTATGGATAAAAAGGGAGAAAAATAATCAATTCAAAACCTTAAAATTATGGAAAAAAATAATAAAAACTTTGGACATGCTTATATATGAATATATATGCTATTTTGAAGATATTTTGCATACTGAAAATATAGAAAAAAATTGGGTATCAACAACTGCCCCTCTTTACCCGGGAATGATGAAAGAGTTGTTGGGTAAAGATACGATGGCCAATTTTGACCGAGCAAAATGGTTTAAAGAGGTTAGGCCGCACCCTAGCTTCTGAGTTGCCTATATATCCCTGGTTTTATAGGAATCGGGCTGTATGTAGTTCAGGATCCAACGACGGAGTATACCGATGAAGCGATTTCAAGAACGAACGCAACATCTAGGGCTGGATGAGTGGACGATTTACGGGGATGGTTAGGTTTGGTATGGCTGAAAGAACTGGAGCAGGATCGCTCCTACTGGGGTAGCCATTGCTCGCCGGTTTACATGTAATTAGAAACAATAAAAGCGTATATTGTGCATAAATTTAAATATGATGCAAATTCCCGTTGGACCATGAGTGTTGTCTTCGGACGATGAAGATGATGTCCTTAGAACATGATGTCCTAGGCCACGAAGGGTATGATAAAGGATTCACAAGCCATGAAATGATGTTCTCGGGCTATGAGGATGGTGCCTCCGAACCATGATGCCTTTGAACGATGATATGCAAAAGATTGAGAGGGATCCTCAGGCGATGACATGGTGTTTTCGGGCTATGAAGATGGTGCCTCCGAACAATGACGCCTTTGGATGACTTGGCGATATTTCAGCCCATGAAGGATGCAGTAGTATGACACGGGTCAGACAAGGCTTGCAAATTAAAAGGCAAAGCTTAGCCCATAAGAGAAGCAAGATAAATAGTGATTGGGATAGTGCTGCATTTCAAAGAAAATGGGAGGCAAAACTTAGCCTCAGAAGGCAGAATGATAGCCTTACGCAAAGATGCGAATGCAGATAGAGGTAGAACTTAACCTCAGAAGGTAGAACGGTAGCCTTATGCAATGCAAATGCAGATGGAGACATCGTTTAGTCTCGGAAGGCAGAATGGTAGCCTTATGCAAGTTGCAAGGGGGAATAGTAGCCTTATGCAATGCAGATGGAGACAGCGTTTAGTCTCGGAAGGAAGAATGGTAGCCTTATGCAAATTGAAAGGCAAAATAGTAGCCTTATGCAATGCATATGAAGATGGAGACAACGTTTAGTCTCGAAAGGAAAAATGGTAGCCTTATGCAAATTGGAAGGCAGAATAGTAGCCTTATGCAATGCAGATGCAGATGGAGACAGACAGTAGAGTTTTCTTAGCTGATAGCAGATTGCGACGTTGTGATTACTGGGAGCATTGTGATATACGGGACATCACTAGTGTGTGCTGATGGCTGATGTTGGCAAGTGCAATGGTTCTGAGAATCGTATTTTGGACAATGTTCGCCCCGTGGGCGTATAGTATGTTTAATGATTTCGCAATACTAGTGCTTGCATCCAAAGAAAAATCATAAGTTTTGTAAGGGGGGAGGTTAGTTCGTATCCCCGTTGGCTTTTGCTTGACTCGATTAGCTTTGATCTGGTGATATCGTCTGTATCATTGGGGTAGCGTTGCAAAACAAAGCAGTTTCAATAATAAACATGCATATGATTTTGTAAAAGTATGACATCAATATATAAGTAAAAATAACTTTCAGATGAACCGACGACTGTGACGCAATTCAAGACATTGCAACCTCTCCTGCTATGGTATTTTGAGGGTCCTCCTCAAAATTCTACCCCAGTTTGATGGGTTGACATTTCTGACTGTTGCTCATGCGGCGATTGGCTGAAATTACTTCGGAATTTTGAGGTTCCTCCTCAAAATTCTGTCCCAGTTTCCAATTGTAGAAGGGGTGAAATTTTATTGATTTGTGACCGAACCCATAGGGATGTCTACGTATCCCCTCTTAAACGAGAATCAGGTCAGGCGTAGTTCAATTTACTTCATATAGCAAAGCATAAATATTACACATAGTAATACTTGACTGCATCAGAATTGATCGGCTTTGGCTAGACTTCTCTGTACATTTCTGCAAGTATGAGGGCTCCTCCTGTCAGAACCCGGTGAACGATGTATGGACCCTGCCAGGTTGGAGAGAACATCCCTTTGGCTTCATCTTGATGCGGAAAAATTTTCTTTAACACTAGCTGCCCCTGTGTGAACTGTCTTGGCTTTACTCTTTTGTTGATGGCCTTGGACATTCTGTTTTGATAGAGTTGACCATGGCAGACTGCATTCATTCTATTTCCGTCTATAAGGGCTAGCTGCTCATAATGACTTTTTACCCATTCTACGTCGTTGAGCTCAACTTCTTGTATGATCCTTAGGGAAGGAATTTCTACCTCAGTGGGAATGACAGCCTCTGTACCGTAAATTAGCATATAGGGGGTTGCCCCGGTTGATGTGCGTACTGTGGTGCGATAACCCAGTAGATCAAATGATAACTTCTCGTGCCACTATTTATGCTTCTCTACCATTTTCCTCAATATCTTCTTGATATTCTTGTTGGCGGCTTCTACAGCTCCATTCATCTGAGGCCTGTAGGCTGTGGAATTTTTGTGTCTTATCTGGAAAGTCTCACACATAGCTTTCATCAAGTCACTGTTGAGGTTGGAGCCATTATCAATAATGATTGATTCTGGAATTTTGAATCGACAAACAATGCGGTCGCGGACGAAGTCTTCCACGACTTTCTTAGTCACTACTTTGTAAGGTGCTGCTTTGACCCATTTGGTGAAATAGTCGATGGCTACTAGGATAAACCTATGTCTGTTGGAAGCAGCAGGCTCGATTGGTCCAATAACATCCATTCCCCAGGCGGCGAACAGCCATGGTGAGCTTGTTGTGTTGAGCTCACTTGGAGGTACCTTTATCATATCTGCATGTATCTGATAACGGTGGCATTTTCAGACATACTGGATGCCGTCTGTTTCCATAGTCATCCAAAAGTAACCAGCCCTAAGTATCTTTTTTGCTAAGACAAAACCTTTCATATATGTCGGTCCCAACATGAATTTCCTCTAGCAGCTTGAATGCTTTCTTTGTGTCGACATATCTCAATAATCCCAAATCAGAAGCTCTCCTATATAGGATTCCTCTGATGTGAAAGAAGTTGTTGGACAATCTCCGAAGTGTGTGTTTCTAAGTAGGATTAGCAAGCTCCGGATACTCTCCTTTTGCCAAATATTCCTTGATATCATGAAACCAAGTTTTTCTGTATGCTTCTCTTTGACATGGGCACAGTAAACTGGCTGATTATGGATTTTCACTGGAATGGGATCAATGAAATCCTTTTGTGGATGCTGTATCATAGATGAGAGGGTAGCCAATGTATCGACGAACTCATTCTGGATTCTGGGAACATGCTGGAACTCCGTCTTCATGAACCTCTTTCTCAATTCCCATACTTGATGCAGATACAGGAGTATCTTGGAGTTCTTGGTTGCCCATTCTCCTCGTACCTGATGTATAAGCAAGTCTGAATCTCCAATCACTAGCAGCTCTTGAATGTTCATGTCAATGGCCATTTTGAGTCCTAAGATGCAGGCTTCATACTCGGCCATATTGTTGGTGCAGGGGAATCTAATTTTAGCAGATACGGGATAATGCTGACCCGTTTATGATATTAGGACTCCTCCTATGCCAACTCCTTTGAAGTTTGCTGCTCTATCGAAGAACATTCTCCAACCTTCATAGGATTCCACAATGTCTTCTCCTATGAATGATACCTCTTCATCAGGAAAATACGTCTTTAGGTGTTCGTATCCTCCATCCACGGGGTTTTTAGCAAGGTGGTCTGCTAGTGCCTGTCCCTTGACCGCTTTCTGAGTTACGTAAACAATGTCGAACTCACTCAACAGGATGTACCACTTGGCTAGCTTGCCTATGGGCATGGGCTTTTGAAAGATGTACTTCAAGGGATCCATCCTTGATATGAGATATATAGTATATGTGCAAAAGTAATGTCTCGGCTTCTGAGCTACCCAAGTCAAAACACAACAGGTGTGTTCCAATAGAGAATACCATGACTCGTATAGGGTGAACTTCTTGCTGAGATAATAGATGGGTTATTGCTTCCTCCCCGTTTCATCATGCTTCCCTAGAACGCAGCCGAAAACTCCATCCAACACTGCAAGGTAGAGTAATAAGGGTCTACCTAGCTCGGGCGGGACTAAGACTAGTGGTGTTGACAGGTACTCCTTGATTCTGTCGAAGGCTTTTTAGCAGTCATCGGTCCATTTGGTAGCGACGTCCTTCTTTAACATCTTAAAGATTGGCTCACAGATAACCATAGACTGTGCTATGAATCGGCTGATGTAGTTAAGTCTTCCCAAGAAACTCATCACATCCTTCTTGTTCCTTGGTGGTGGTAGTTCTTGAATGGCTTTGAATTTCGATGGATCCAGTTCTATTCCTTTGCGGCTCTCAATAAACCCAAGCAATTTCCTAGTAGGAACCCCAAATGCGCACTTTGCGGGGTTTAGTTTCAGGTTGTATCTCCGTAGTCTATTGAAGAACTTTCTCAGATCTTTTATGTGGTCAGTGGCTTTCTTGGATTTGATAATAATATCATCCACATATACCTCTATCTCCTTGTGTATCATATCGTGGAAGATTGTAGTCATGGCCCTCATGTAGGTGGCCCTTGCATTCTTCAGGCCGAATGACATCATCTTGTAACAGTATACTCCCCACGGCATAGTGGAAGCCGTTTTCTTAGCATCTTCCTCATCCATCCAGATCTGATTATAACCAGCAAAGCAATCTACGAATGACTAAAACTCATGATTGGCGCAATTGTCAATCAGGATGTGTGTATTTGGTAAAGGGAAGTCATCTTTCGGACTGGCCCGGTTGAGATCCCGGTAGTCCACACAGACTCTGACCTTCCCATCCTTCTTTGGCACTGGCACAATATTGGCTAACCATGTCGGGTATTCTACTACCCTGAGAACCTTAGCTTTGATCTGCTTGGTGACTTCTTCCTTGATTTTCAAACTCATATAAGGTTTGAACTTTCTAAGCTTTTGCTTTACCGGTGGACACATTGGATCGGTTGGCAGTTTGTGAGCCACAATGGACGTACTTAGGCCAGTCATGTCATCATATGACCAAGCGAATATGTCCTCATACTCCTTTAGAAATTATGTATATTCTTTCTTCTTTGATGGCGATAGGTGAATGCTGATTCGTGTTTCCTTGACATATTTTGCATCTCCCAGGTTGATAATTTCGGTCTCGTCTAGGTTGGACTTAGGTCTGTTCTCAAAGTTCTCAACTTCTTTGACAATCTCGTCAGATATGTCATCTTCCTCTGAATCAATGTCCATTTGTTGTGTTGTCTCATTGCTTGTCACAGTCATTGGTTCATCAAGACAAGTAAAAGTAATGCCCGAGGCACATCGGGCTTTGGTTGTCCTGATGGTCCAATTCTTGAGATGTGCCCCTCTGCTCACAGCTTGTATGGAAGGGCCTTCCTCCCCCTCTTCCTTGAGAATAATGCAACAATCTATATAATTGTCCTCTAAAAACAAGTTTTTCACTGCTACAAGTGCTTCTTCTTCATCTGACCCATAACTAATGTCAGCCTGTTGGAAAGTCTGCTCCAGATGCGGTATTAGTTGCTCTAGTGGATATTAAGGACCACACCATGGTGGCAACCCGTTATTGAATTCTTCACAGGTGTATTCATATCCCAAGCCAAAGGTAGTGCCATGTTTCATGAGTTTTATGGGTTTAGAGATTCCTTGGAGGTTCTTGCCGAGCCCTTTGCCAGGTTCGTACCCACTCCAACTTAGTATACTCTCGATTTTGCTATCCCACCATTTGTCTTTGTCGATAGCATTGACCCACTCAATGTGGTGGTAAGTTTCTCCACCAAGCTTCCTTTTTCCCTCGATCGCCGGAATGGTCTGGCGACTGTATATAGGGTTGCTACCGTTGTCGTGAATGATCACTTCCTGGTGATTCCATTCAAATTTACTGCCTGATGCAGCGTTGATGCTACGGCCCTAGTAGTATGAATGGCCGTCCCAGTAGCAAGTTGTAAGATTCTAGTACATCTATCACCTGGAAATCGACCTCAAACCAGATTGGTCCCATCTGTAAGCATAAAATAATCTCACCAATAGTGGACCTTTGAGAACCATCGAAGGCTTTCACATTGATTGCTCCCTCCTTTATCTCATGCAGCCCTTTACCCAACTTCTTGAGTGTTACCAGCGGACAAATGTTAACATTGGAACCTCCATCGATCAGGATTCTAGTGATGAAATAATCTTCGCATTGCACGGTGATGTGCAATGCTTTGTTGTGCCCTAGCCCTTCAGGTGGCAGCTCATCTTCATGAAAGGTGATCTTATGGCTTTCCAGAACCTTTCCTACCATATTAACCACTTCCCCGCTGGTGATGTTACTTGGTACGTACACTTCATTCAGCACATTTAACAAAGCATTCTTGTGCGTCTCAGAATTTTGCAGCAAAGAGAGAATGGATATTTGGGCTGGCGTCTTGTTTAACTGGTCGATGAACGAATATTCCTTAGCCGGTATTTTCCTCCAAAGGTCGTCCGGACCTATCTCAATGAGGGGCAGCCGATTGGAGGCCTGCTTGCTTGATTCAGCTAGATGTTCAGGGGTATAGACTCTACCAGTTCTTGTCATACCATGTGCTGTAACAGTTTTTCAATCCTGACCTTGCCCTTCCTTCTCGACTTGGTTGTATAGTCCCTGGGTACAACATTTTTATAGAATGGTATTATGGTAGACATCGCCACTGGGATCAGTGTGGCTATCCTTACTTCGAACGGAACATGTGCCTTGTGTGGCAAGACTGTAACCTCAAATGGTATGGGTGCATTTGCTGGAGACACGAATTCGACCTCAATTGGTGCCTGTGCCTTTGTGGATGGCGCTACTTCAAACTCAAGAGGTATAGACATATTCACCTCAGCGTCCTCAGACAGTTGGATCTATACTATGATCAGATTGAGAGTAATTGTCGGTTTCTTTGGGTCATCACCTTCTACGATCAACCCGATTGATCCTCGGGATCACAGTCATCTTGTTATCAATCAAGGTTTGTATCTTGTCTTTCAAGGAGCGGCACTGATTGATGGATTGCCCTTTCATGCCGGAGTGGTATGCATAGGACTTGTTAGGGTTAACCCACTAAGAAGGATTCTCAGGGATTGTAGCAGGGATGGGGGTGACATAACCAGCAGCTTTGAGCCTCTCATACAGCTGGTCAATGGGTTCAGCGATGGTTGTATATTATTTTAGAGGTCTGCGATAAAATTAGGTCGGGGTCTAGGGAAATTTTGGCGTGCAGGGGTGATTGATAATGAGATGGTTGAGCATTATAGGTTTGGTAGACATGAGCGGGTTGGGAGTATCTGGGTGAAGTAGGATGATATGTAAGAGGTGGAGATGGCTGATAAGTTGGTGGCGGAGCTTGGTATGAAGGTAAGAGTGCTTGGTAATTCGGGGTTGGCTGGTATGTGAGTGGAGATGTTGGATAAGTTTGGTATTTGAGGGGAGATTTGGTCCTTTGTGCAACCATCACGACCCTACGTCCTTTTTCTTAGACACACCACCGGACTGTAAAGCCTTATTTGTAGCTTGCAAGGCCTCGAAGTTGGTAACCATACCGCTTTTAATACCTTATTTAATTCTTTCACCCAGTTTGATAATGTTGGAAAACATGTGGTTCTTAATCATCATCAGTCGTTCATAGTACTGCGAGTCTTAAGCCCGGACAAAGAACTTGTTCATTTTCTCCTCTTCTAAGGCGAGTCTGACCTTAGCAGCTTCTGACCTCCAGCGAGTAGCATACTCACAAAACGTCTCCATGGGCTTCTTCTTCAAATTCTGGATATAGAACACATCTGGTGCGTTCTCTGTATTAAACCTGAATCTGTCCATGAAGTCAGACGTCATGCCTACCCAGCTTGACCACTTCTTGGGATCTTTGCTGATGTACCAAGATAATGCATCTCCTTTCAAACTCCTCATGAACAACTTTATGCGGATTCTTTCATCCTTCCCTACTCCAAATAGCTTGTCCTAATATGTCCTCAAATGGACCTTGAATCACCCGTACCATCAAACATTTCAAACTTAGGAGGTTTTTACCCCTCAGGCAGTTCGACATCAGGCTTTATACAAAGGTCCTAATAGTTTAGCCCCTCAATTCCTTTACTTCCCTCAACGCCCTGAATCCGGCCGGTCAGTTTCTTAAGTTTTTAGGCCAAGTTCCTGATAAGCAGATCCTTTTCATCAGACTCAGGTGTGCCTAAGATAGGTTAGTGGGGTGTGCAATGGCCTCCACGTAGATATGAGTGTTATGGTGGCCTAGTGTATGGGTGTGGAAATGGTCGTTTGTGGAGTTCTGAGGTTCTGGGATGAGTAGTGGAGTGTTGTTTGGGGTATGGCATGTGTTGCATTGGTTCTTTGGTAGAGCAGCGTGATGGTGAGGAGCGGGATGATTCTGTTGTTTTGGGATATTTTGAGGAGGTGTAGGGTTTTGAGTGGTGGGGAAGTTGATATCTAGGGTGTTGAGGGAAAATGATAGGTTTGCCAAATTCCGAACCTGATCGAGCTCTTTCTGGAATTTCAGTAGTCTCTATTCCAGTTGTGACACATTTTCGTTAGGAACCCGAATACCCTAGCCATCAATGGTCTCTACTCGTTCAACTGTGTTCTCCTTCCTGATGTTGTTTAAATCTTCCATTTTGCCTTTGTTCTTGCCTTTGATAGGACTAAGAGGAGGAGTCGGTGGGGGCTGCTGGATCTTGTGAAATAAGATGATGATGCTAGAGTGCACGAACTAACCTTTGGGAAGGGGAATAATAAAACAAAAGGGAATCAAGTTAGTGAGGATTATGAAAAGTATTGCAATATTTAAACACATAGCGCGGGAATGTAAAGAATGTCCTAATTTGGGAACCTCTTTGTACCCGAGGTAGGCCTAGCGACAAATTGATTTGGAGAACTTAGAATGCTAAATGCCTCATTTTATTGATAAAAATAGACGAATCCCAAAACGACACTAAATAAGCAAGGAATAAAAGTCACTAATGGCCATTGGCCTTATTACATTCATAAAGAGAAAAAGTAAATTCCTATCTATTTGGTCGCAGAAGGACCTTCCTCAGGTTGAATGCTCTCGTTGATCAAATCCTCTAGCTCGCGTAGGTTCACCAGTAAAAATTCCCTTTGCCAGGTGTTCTCCTTCATTTCCCTCAGCGTTCTAGCAGTTGGCGACTCTCTTCCTCACTTTTCCTTCCAATTCTAGCAGACTGTATTCTAGATATTCCAACTTTTCGCTAGCTTTGACGGCCCTCTATTTCCACTCATTTATTTGGTCATTTGATGGAAGACTCCTCCACTAGTCTATTAAGAGTGAGGGTGTGCTAACCATACCGAAGCTGGCGACCTCGTTCTTCATTTTTTGCAAAACTAAAGGGTTAAGACCATACCCTATCGGACTCGACTATTTTATATCAACAATTAGCATGAAACATTTAGTTCTTCAAATAAATGCACAGAACGTGATGATGGTTGTTTGGGTTTAGAGAAATCCAGTGGACTTTAGACACGACTATCGTAAAGGATTGTTACGTGGACAACATAACTGATCCGACTAGGTTTGACCATAATGCATGCACAATTTAAATAAAGTAAGGTTTCTATGGGGTTTTAGACTGGTACCCTTGAGCGGACAACTCAAGGAGGAAGGCATGGAACTGTCGACTGCATTGCTAATCGACTATTTTTACCGCAAATAAGACTTTCCGAATTCAGGGGGTAATGATATAGGAAGGACGCAACTACTCATCAAGCATTGCTATAGTACTTGTTTGGCACGAGTGGAGCATGATGTTGAGCATGCTTATTCTATAGTAAAATCATGTTGACATGTATTTGCACGTTAAAAAAGCGATAAATACAGTTGTTTTATAATTTAAAGCAGTTATAAAGGAAGGAAACAAGAAAGATATATCAGTTTTGCTTTTGAAGAAGAAATTAAACTCCTAGAGAAATTAAAAAATAATTGCACATAGGGAGGGTACAAATTCACAAAAAACGGTATGAAATGGTAAAAGCCTAAATATCCCTAGCAAAGTCGCCATGCTGTCGCGCCCCCCTTTTTCCTTCGTGGAATCGGGTTTATGACATTTTGGTATGGGACAACTCACTCCTTTTGGGAAAGGGGGTTTGCAGTTTGAAGAGTCACGACCTAACAATTTTAGGGTGCTTCAGGGCACCTATAGGGTTCATTGATAACCACGATTGGTAACTAGAGATAGGGCAAGAGCTTGAAATTATCATAAAGGGAAGGTGTTAGGCACCCCTCAGGATCCACTAGTGTGGTTCCCGGCCAAACAGTTTTTTGTGAATTTGTGCAATTAGTAAATAAACAAGTATAACTCAAATAGTAGGGGATTTAAGTTTAAACACATAAGTGTTGGAAAAACAATTAGTGAAAAAGCGAGATTTTGTAAAGAGTTACAATCTAAGCCTACTTGTGAATGTAAAGGGGGTGTCCTAGGTTTGTTTTTAATATGGATCACATCAATGCAATACCCGGTATGACACTCCTCAAAGAGGGGCTACACATGGTATTAACACACCGATCATCATATCCATATCTACCCTTAACCGCCCGTGAAGATAATTAAAGCGAGGGTTGGTCTCGACCCCTATTGCATGTTGTTACCCGTCCCTTCCATCAGTCCCGGAGGAATTTAGGACTCCTATCCTATAAGAAGGAGGTTCTAGGCAGACCCTCAGGTTTAAAGGCAAAATGCTAAGGTGACATACAATAACAAGCAGGACGTCAATTAAGGGGAGCATGGAAGACAAACGAAAGGCTAAAATATACCTCCACAAAATGCACATAGACATCATGACTCATACGCAGTTAAAGTCTGAATTTAAATCCTATGCATGCTACCTAAGTGATAACATCATAACCATATTAATTACATGACTCAGAAAAGAAGTCTGAATCAGGCTTGCCTACTAATTTTAACAATTGATAATTAAACACTAATCACAGAGACGGTTCTGGTTTTATTTAAAGTTATTACCTAAGGCTTACCTAGGCATAAAATAGTATGCAGTAGTTATTCAGAATTATTAAAACAGTTTGGAGATTGTTTTTACCTAAAACATGCTGCTCTAGTTGATACGAATGCAGAGATTATTACCAGTTATATTCAGAAAACATCACAAGGTAGGATTATTTTTTATTACCTTTTCATGAACTGGTAATTAACTAGGCGTCAAAATGCAAACAGGATCCTAGAACATGATATCTACTATGCACATGCAGATGGCAGGATTGTTAAAAAAAACAGAATCCCTAAGGCATGATTTCTAAATACACACAAGAGTTGTAGAATTATTAAAGTATGACATCTGAAAGTACAAGAGTAATAGCTTTTATGCCAATGTTGTTATCGTCCTAGGAGCAAGATTTCTAAGTGATAGACATAAAACATGGATAAGTGATGGATGAGATGCTGAAGCAAGAAACATGGGACCTAAGAGCATGATTTCTAATGCATGTATGAACCATAAGCATGATTTCTATTGCGCAATTAGGAATATAAACCTAACAACATGTTTTTTACCCCTTAACAACTACACCATGCATATTTACCCCATCCCTTTTCACTAGCCAACCCCAATACTTGTTTACAACAAGTTATTATAGACCAACATTGAAATAAATTACATAAGTAGCAATGAAAAATAAGAAGTTACACTATAGGAAGACTGATTAGGACTTCCTCGCTGAGTTATGTAATCAATCACCTCAAGTGCCAAGATTGTTTCATAGTTTTTCCATATATCTAGGTGTGTCAGAGTTCCCCAAGGACCTCAAGGGATACCGGGCAGTGCTCACACCCAGATTTCATAGCCAAGATGAGTAAGTGTAGTGTGGAAAGGCCAACTTTTATGTGTGCAAGTTCGGAGGGAGGTCAAGGGTCCCAAGAAAAGGCTCACACAAAAGGGGTAGAACCTAGTGGTCTAAGAGTATAGTGAAAGTGCAGGACACATGTTTGAAAGCAGTTTGTTTAAAAACTGGACTGACAGGTCCATTTTGAAAGCAATCAATAACAAAAATGGTTGAAAGCAGTTGTATTAGTAAGACATAGTTCAAACACATCAGGGTAAGACCACACACAGCAAGTGAATAAATTCAGTAATCACACATGGGGGTAAAAGGGGATTTGGGGATACATATATATTGACTATAGACACCTGACCTCGGTAGGAATATTATGACTTGTAGGGACATGCTCAGAGATAGTTAGACACTGGCATAATCCCAAACCAGTCATGAAACACATAGAGGAGGGATATGGGATTTGGGATTCACAAAATGGTAAGTGCACCGTAGGTAAAAGAATACAATCGTCCAGGCATGCTTGAATCACATGAATTAAAAGGGGGAGGAATCATATCAGCATGCTTAGATACAAACTTCACAACAAGACCACAAGTAAAAGCAGGCCAGAAATAAAAGAAACTAAAACAGGAATAGAAACATGTTGTTGTTGAGGCTTTAAATTAAACTAGGACATAGCAGTGAAGATAGATGTAAACAAACTGAAAGAACCAAGGTTTACAGATGATTAGCCTTGGATTGCAGCCGGCCAATAGTAGTAGAATAACACAAAATTTTTCTTTAAGTGAGAGATGGTTTTTTTATGAAAGCCAAGTCTTGTCTTGTTAATGAAAGACTTAGGGTATTTATAGCTTTGAAAAGGTAAAAAATAAGGTAACAAGTAAAGGTTTAGCACAATTATGGAAGTAATCACAATTAGAATCCAATTAATAGAAATACTTCTTTTTAATCAAGGAATTACAACTTAAACGGATATTAACAGGGATAACTAAGGAAAGAAAATCAGTTGAGAAAGATTGGCTTTTACCATATAAGGGGTAGTAAAAGTATAGAGCATATGATTGAGTCTAAGTACAGAATATACTAATTTGAGAAAAGGATTCAGCAAGAATGAAACACCACAACAAATAAGGGAATAGAATCAATCAACTTAAACAAACGAGTAAAATTTTAGAGGTTTACAAGAAAACCTTGCAATCAAATCGTAATTTAAGGAAATCAGGATCAATCAAGAGGGAATCATGATTTTGCACTTCGACATATAAATAGAGAAGAATGAACAGGTGCATCATACATGCAAGGTTAGCCATATCGACAAAAAGAAGCAAGAGATGAACCAACTAGATGAACACAATCATACAAAAGTGACATGAGTAGGCTAAAGACTCAATAGCAAAAGGAACCCACTTGAAGCATGGTAATCTACAGAAACTTAACCAAGTCAAGTAGTCATGGCTAACACATACAACCAGAGTGAAGAAACCAATCTAACACACAACAACAGGTGAAGAGGATCAGGCCAACACACATAAACAAGTAAAGAAAGTCTTTAAAACTCACAGTAACAAGTGAAAAAAATCTTTAAGAAATTAGAGTTATTAATAGAGTTAAGTTAAAAGCGGTAAGAACGTAGAATCGGTCAATATAAACAAAGAAAAGGGTCTAACCATAAAGAAATTGATCGAAACAGGTATACATATAAATCAAATAAACAAAGACAGTTCCAAAACCCCAGATAAAACCAACATAATTAGGGTTTTCAACGTGATGAATCAGGTAGAAAAAAACGTAAATAAACCGTTTAAAAATAGTAAAATCATATGATAGTACTAAAAATAAGAGGAGAAGTCATTTAAAAAAAAGAGGGGTTATGAAACTCTAGTCTTGAAGACGAAAAGTCACTTTAAAAAAAGATCGGGAAAAACCTTTGAGGAAAAGACAAAAGCTCATAATATACACAGATCTAAGACAGATCTAAAAGATATCAGAAAAATCTTTAAAGTTAAGGTTTCAGAGAACCTAGAGAAGGTGAGAAAACCTTGAAAAGTTACCGGTTTTAGCCAGAAAAGTCATAGATCTTATTCGAACAACAATGGATGGCCGAAAAATGGCATGAAAAACCATAAGAGGCAAGTGAACCACCTCTGGTTCGCTTGAAGGCCTCAAAGTGATGACACACGTTCAAGAGGGAGCCATAAGGTTGGTAGGTGGCGAGGCCACCATGGATTCGGGCAGGGAGATGGCCGGAGAAGGCGGATAAGGTTCATCGGAGAAGAGGGGAGAGGAGAAGGTTCTAGAGAGAACCAGAGGTAGAGAGAGGGAATTGAGTGTCGGTTGAGTGAATGAGAGAATGAGAGGGTTTTGGGGGTCGTTTGGGTTAAATTAAGGAAAGGGGAATGGGGACAGTTGATCTGAATGATCAACGGTCAAGATTGAATGGGGTAGGTAGGTAGGGTATGGTGTAGGTTTGGGCTTGGGTCTGGTGGGGTTTTTAATTGTGTTGGGGGTCTGTTTGATTTAGGCTAGAATTGAAAGCCAATTTTGGCTATAATTAAATAGCAGTTTTTCTCTATTTAATTTATAAAAATAGTAGAAATTTCTAAAAAATAATTTAAAAATGTTAAAATGATTTATAATACATAATTAGTAATTTAAAAATACATAATCCAATTTTATGCATAAAAATATAATTAAACCTTAAAAGGACTAATATTGCAATTATGTGTAATTTATCTTTTAAAATACTAAATGTAATGATACAAATATATAAAAATTAGCTTAGTCATATTTTGGCATTAATATAGAAATCCAATAGATGAATTATCAAATAATAATTTTGAAAATAATTATTGGGGATTTTATGGATAAAAAGGGAGAAAAATAATCAATTTAAAACCTTAAAATTATGGAAAAAAATAATAAAAACTTTGGACATGCTTATATATGCATATACATGCTATTTAAGATATTTTGCATATTAAAAATATATAGGAAAAAATTGGGTATCAACAACTGGCACTCACCAAAACAACCCCATATACGTAGAAACCGTGTCTCACTCTATCCAACCAATCTGCTATACCCCAGAATCCTCCGTGAAGGACATGCTCATTAAAAACATGGTTGAAGTACTCAAGAAGTTGACAAGTCAAGTTCAGGGTGTCGAAGGCGGCAAGAGAATAAAAAGTTTGAACTATGAAGACCTATGCATACAGCCAGATGTAGAACTACCAGAGGGATACAGACCTCTCAAGTTCGAGATGTTTGACGGTACAGGTGATCCCAGGGTTCATCTGATGACCTATTGTGACAATTTTGTCGGGGTCGGGAAAGACAAAAAGATCCGGATGAAACTCTTTATAAGGAGTCTTACTGGAGATGCTTTGTCCTGGTACATCAGCCAAGATCCCAAGAAATGGTCCAATTGGGTGAGTATGCGTCAGATTTCATTAATCGGTGCAGGTTCAATACATAGAATGCACTAGATATTTTCTACATTCAAAACCTTAAGAAGAAACCTACCGAAACCTTCCGCGAGTATGCTACTTGTTGGAGGTCGGAAGCGGCCAAGGTCAGGCCATCTTTGGACGAGGAATAGATGAACAAGTTCTTCGTCAGAGCATAGGATCCGCAGTATTATGTAAGATTAATGGTTATTGAAAACCATAAATTCTCTGATATCATCAAGCTTGGGGAAAGAATTGAGGAAGGCATAAAAATAGGGATGGTAACAAATTTTAAGGCATTACAGGCCATAAATAAAGCATTGCAATCAGGCGGCATATCAAAGAAAAGAGACGTTAGGGTAGTAATGGTGGCTCAAGGCTCAAAATCTCCACTTACATATCAAATACCTCTACCCACATACCAAGCATCACCACCCACATACCAACCATCACCACCCACATACCAAGCACCAACACCCACATATCAACCTTCATCTCCCAGATATTCCCAAACAGACACTGCCTATCATACCTATAATTGCCAACCATCTCATTTCCAATCAACTCCAACTTGCCAAAAGTTTCCAAGACCACGACCAAACTTTGACCGTAAGCTACCCCGTTAGTACATTGCTATTGCTGAACCCATTGACCAGTTGTATGAAAGGTTGAAAGCCACTGGTTACGTCACCCCTATTTCTGCTGTGGCATTAGAGAACCCATCCCAATGGGTTAACCCAAACAAAACCTGTGCATACAATTTCGGTATGAAAGGGAACAATATTGACGAATGCCAAATGTTGAAAGATAATATCCAAACGTTAATTGACAACAAGGTCATATAGGCGAAGGAATCCATACCCAATGTCTATAACAAACCCCTCCCCGATCATAGGGGTGGCGGGATACATATAGTAGAAATGGATGAGGAATGGGATCCTGAGGGGTCAATTGGGCTTAATCGGGAAGGCGATGACTTTAAACATGCAGTCACACTTACTCCCATTATATTACAGACTCAGTCACCGATCGAAGTTGAGATAACTGCATCAGTTCTGTTTGAGGTAGAGGTAGCTCTACCTACGGCCACCCCTGTTCCATTTGAAGTGGAAGTGGCCACACCTTTTATGGTGACAGAATCAACCAAACCTTGTTTCGACTCAAAAGAAATACCTTAGGATTATGTTGCTGAGGCTAGGCGAAAAAGAAAGGCAAATATAGAAGAATACGATATTGCGCAAGGAATGACCAGGACCGAGAGAATCTATACACCGGAACACTTAGGAGGACCAAGTAAGGATGTTGTTGCCAAGAAGCCTATCATTGAAATAGGACCAGATGTCCTTTGGAGGAAAGTGCAAGTAGGGGAATATTCCGTCATTGATCATTTGAACAAAACCCCAGCTCAGATATCCATACTGTCACTGTTGCAAAATTCAGAGGCACACAAGAATGCTTAAGAATGCTTTGATAAAGGTGTTAAGTGAAGCCTACGTGCCCAAAAATATCACCTGCGGGTAGATGGCCAATATGGTAGGGAAGGTGATGGAATGTCATAAGATAATCTTCCACGAAGATGAGTTACCCCCTGAAGGGTTGAATCACAACAGATATTCCGGAGTGGAAGTGGGAGCGGATCACCATAGACTTCGTAGTTGGGCTCCCACAGACTTTGAGAAAGTTTGATGCCATTTGGGTGATTGTTGATCGGCTGACCAAGTCCGCACATTTAATTCATCTATGTAGTAACTATTCTTCGGAGCAGGTGGCAGAGATTTACATCAGGGAGATTGTTCGCCTGCATGGTATTCCAATTTCCATCATTTGAGATAGAGGTACTCAGTTCACATTACGGTTCTGGAGGGTTGTACAACATGAGTTAGGTACTCGGGTGGAGTTAAACACAACATTTCACCCTCATACGAACGGACAGTCCGAGCATACTATTCAGATTTTTTAGGATATGCTCGATGCGTGTGTGATGGAGTTTGGAGGTTCTTGGGATCAGTTCTTGCCACTGGCAGAGTTTGCCTAAAACAACAGCTATCAGTCCAGCATTCAGATGGCACCGTATGAGGCCTTATATGGTAGGCGGTGTAGATCCTTGGTGGGTTGGTTTGAACTGGGTGAGGCTAGATTATTGTGCACAGACTTGGTTCAGGATGCTTTGGAGAAGGTTAAGGTGATTCAGGATAGACTCCGTATAGCTCAGTCCAGACAGAAGAGTTACCCGAACCAGAAGATTCGTGATGCTTCCTATATGGTTAGAGAGCGGGTTCTGCTTCGGGTTTCACCTATGGAGGGCATTATGAGATTTGGGAAGAAAGAGAAGTTGAGTCCGAGGTTTATTGGTCCTTTTGAGATATTGAGACGTGTTGGGGAAGTTTATTATGAGCTTGCCTTACCTCCCAACTTGGCAGGAGTTCATCCAGTATTTCATGTTTCAATGCTCCGGAAGTATCACGGTGATCCGTCGCACGTGTTGGATTTCAGTTCAGTCCATTTGGACAAAGATCTATCTTCTGTTAAGGAGCCAGTGGCAATATTGGGCTGATAGGTTCAGAAGTTGAGGTCAAATAACATTGCATTAGTGAAGGTTCAGTGGCGGGGTCAACCGGTCGAGGAGGCGACCTGGGAGACCGAGCAGGATATGTGCAACCGTTACCCTCTTCTTTTCACCACTTCAGGTATGTCTCTATGCTCGTTCGAGGATGAATGAATGTTTTAAGAGGGGGAGGATGTAATGACCCGGCCGGTCATTTTAAGAATTAATGCCCCGATCACCTATTAACTGCTTTCCTTGTGTTTGTTTCTACTATTTTGATTTGCCGGGATGATTTGTTTTGAGTTTCAGAGTGTTTTGGGACACTTAGTCCCTAAAAGAGAGTTTAAGCTTTAAAATTTGGACTGTAGTTGGAGCATTGTAAAGACAGCCTCGACATGGAATTCTGTTGATTTCGTTAGCTCCGTTAAGTGATTTTGGGCTTAGGGGCATGTTCAGATTGTGTTTTGGAGGTCCGTAGCTTATTTAGGCTTGAAATGCCGAAAGTTGAATTTTTGAAGTTTCCGGTTCGATAGTGAGATTTTGATATCGGGGTCAGAATGGAATTCCGAAAGTTGGAGTAGTTTCGTAGTGTTGAATGTGACGTGCGTGCAAAATTTCAGGTCATTCGGACGAGGTTTGATAGACTTTTTGATCGAAAGTGGAATTTGGGAGTTTTTGGAGTTCTTAGGCTTGAATCCGATGTTAATTTGGTGTTTTGAGCGTTCCGAAGGTTGAAACAAGTTTGAATGATGTTATGGGATATGTTGGCATGTTTGGTTGAGGTCCCTAGGGCCTTTGGTGAGTTTCGGGTGGTTAAACAGATCAAATGTATGTTTGAGAAATTGTAGAAAATACAGCGGTCTCCAGTTCTGGTTTCCTTCTTCGTGTTCGCGAGTAGGGTCTCGCATTTGCGAAGATGATCTGGGGCATGTGGAAGCTTAATGCGTCGTGTTCACGATGATGGTCCCGCATTCATAAAGCTGAGAGGTCATATGCCTATGCGAAGGCGGTCCTGCGTTCGTGTAGGAGGGACAGAGTTGCTACAGCATTCGCGAAAGGGTCATCGCGTTCGCGGTGAAGGAATTCTGGGCCAAGCGAAGTTATGCTTTGCAAAATCGATGGGCCTTCTACGTTCGCGAAGAAGGAATTACCTAGGCAGATTATAAAGTTTTAAAATCGAGGGTTTAGCCATTTTTATCAAAACTAGAGTTTGGGAGGTCGGATTTGAACGAGATTTTGGGGGATTTTCAGAGATATTAATTGGGTAATGATTCCTAACACCTTTTTGCTTATAACCCATTAATCTAAACGTGAATTCATCAACTAATTTCGGATTTGGGTTGAGAAATTGGGGGAAAATTTGGAAAAATTCTTAGGCCTAATTTTGGGGTTTTAATTAAGATGTTGGCATCGGATTTGGATAACTTTGGTATGGGTAGACTCGTGAGTGAATGAGGGTTCATAATCCGCAACTTTTACCTGATTCCGAGACATGGGCCCGGGGGACTTTTTGGGTGATTTTCTTAATTTTGCGTGTTAGCTTCAAATTAATTAGTCGAATTAGTTTTTTGTAGTTGTATTTACGCATTTGTTTTAATTTGATTAAATTTGGGCCACCTAAAGTTGGATACCCGTGGCAAGAACGTGATATCGAGTTGATTAAGTTGGTTCGAGGTAAGTGGCTTGTCTAACCTTGTGTGGGGGAACTCCACTTAGGATTTGGTATTGTTGATATATGAAAATACTTGTACGTAAGGTGACGAGTGCGTACATGTGCTAACTGTTGAAAATCCTGTTTTCATTAATTGACTATAATTGTGTTTTTCTTCCCTGTTTATAGTACTTGCAATTTAAGCCTACTGTTAGCTTAGGGAAGCATGTCTTATTGACTTAATTGCTTTACTTGCTCAAACTGCTTTATTTAAATTCTGTGCAGCATGCTAGGTTAGAAGTACCTATTTTACCTTGGTATAAAATTCGGATTGAATTGAATATTTTTCGTGTTGCTGTTGTGTGTTTAATTTGGGACTACGGGACTATATCCTGGGAGATCCCCCTGCATGTTTATTTTGGGACTACGGATTTGTATTTCGGTAGATCCCCCTGCACATGTATATTGGAACTACTGGACTACACCCTATAGATTCCCTCAGTACTGGTATTTACATTTGGGACTACGGATCGGGATTCCGGTAGATCCCCACGCACTTTGAGTCGGACTACGGGACGACACCCAGGAGATCCACTGGATATTTACATTTGGGGACTACAGGACGGTATCCTGTGAGATCCCCGGTTGCTATCTCTGTGTGGAGTTACGTTTTTATCTGTAATTTTCTCTCCGTTATATTTGTTGTTATTCTTATTATCCTGTGTTACTACATACTGTTAGCATTTAATTATATTGTCTTATTCTATACTGTTTTACCTAGTTTTTCAGCTATAATCAGTAGGGCCCTGACATTCCTCGTCACTACTCGACCGAGGTTAGGCTTGTCACTTACTGAGTACAGCTGTGGTGTACTCATGCCCTTCCTGCACATGTTTTTTCATGTGCAGATCCAGGTTTTTCGGCTCAGCCCTACTATCCTTGAGGCGAGGCGATTCTTCAAAGAGTTCAAAGTATATCTGTCGCGTCCGCAGACCGAGGAGTCCCTCTCCATTCTCTCTTGTGGTTATATCCCTTATGTATTTCTTTTGATTTAGACATTCTGGAGTTAGAGCACTATGTAGTATCCATAGTTTGTGATTTCATGAGATTCCGGGTTTTGGGAAGTTGTTCAGTTTTTGAGATCTTGTATTGGTATATGCCGAGCGGTATCTTAAATGCTTCTATATTTGTTTTTTTCAGTCTTTATTAGTTTTTCCGCATTTTGTTTCTTTTTCGAAATTGTTAGGCTTACTTAGTTATAGAGACTAGGTGCTGTCATGACAGTTCATGGAGGGCGAACTTGGGTTGTGACATGCACACAACCCTAAAAAATCATACGGACTTACTCGTGCAATCAAATTGCCAAAATAACACCTCAAACTACGATTTTGGCATCAAAATCATAGAAAAATCTCAAGAACTCTTAAGTTTCAAATTTCACAACCGAGGGTCCGATTCACGTCATATGAATTCCGTTTCTTACCAAATTTTACAGGCACAACTTAAATATTATATTAGACCTATACTGAGTTCCAGAACCAAAATACGTACTCGATACCATCAAATTAAAACATCATTAAATATTCAAAAACTCTTATAATTTCAGTTAAATAATTTTCTTCAAAAATTCATTTCTCGGGATTGGGACCTCAGAATTCAGTTCCGGGCATACACCCAAGTCCTATATTTTTCTACGGACCCTTCGGGACCATCAAATTATGGGTCCGAGTCCGTTTACCCAAAATGTTGACCGAAGTCAACTTAAATTCAATTTTAAAGGTAAAATTAGCATTTTCCTTAAATTTTCACATAAAAGTTTTTCAGATATACGCCCGGACTGTGCACACAAATTGAGGTGAGACAAAAGAGGTTTTAAGGCCTCAAAACACATAATTGACTTTTAAAAAAAGTGATGACCTTTTGGGTCATCACATTCTCCACCTCTAAAACAACCGTTCGTCCTCGAACGGACATAAAAAAGTACCTGAGTCGGGGAGTAGATGAGGATAACGGCTCCGCATATTGGACTAGGACTCCCAAGTCGCTGCCTCAATAGGCTGACCTCTTTACTGCACACAAACTGAAGGGAAATTCTTCTATCTCAACTGACAGACCTGCCGGTCTAGAATGGCCTCCGACTCCTCCTCATATGTCAAGTCCTTGTCCAACTGGACAGCGCTAAAGTCTAACACGTGGGATGGATCGCCGTGATACTTCCGAAGTATGGACACATGAAACACTGGATGCACAGCTAATAAACTTGGCGGCAACGCTAGTCTGTAAGGCACCTCTCCCACTCGATCAAAAATCTCAAAATGCCCAACGAACCTAGGGATTAACTTTCCATTCTTCCCAAATCTCATCACGCCCTTCATGAGCGACACCCGAAGCAACACTCGCTCTCCGACCATGAATGCCATAACACGAACCTTACGGTCGACATAACTCTTCTGCCTGGACTGAGCTGTACGAAATCTATCCTGAATGATCTTAACCTTATCCAAGGATGTTGATACCCAATTTTCCCCAACATATTTTCAAAACTATGCTTTGGCATCAATTAGTATTTTTCATACAACTTCTGCATTTTAAAAATATTTTAATTAATTTATCCTAGCATTTATTTTATAAAACAATCACTAATTGCATCACAAATAGTATTATAATAATTTTTGTGGCTTAATTTTATCATTTGCATTTGTACTAAGTTTCAATTATTGCACAAATAGCCACATTTGTATTTTTCGGATGCAATTGCAATTACTTTGCAA